>NC_134358.1:342221168-342278668 GCF_048569485.1 Anomaloglossus baeobatrachus
GTATTCCAGCCTGTACCCTACAGAGCAGCCTAGAATGGATTTCCCAGGAGGAGGTCCTCCTTCTGTATTCCAGCCTGTACCCTACAGAGCAGCCTAGAATGGATTTCCCAGGAGGAGGTCCTCCTTCTGTATTCCAGCCTGTACCCTACAGAGCAGCCTAGAATGGATTTCCCAGGAGGAGGTCCTCCTTCTGTATTCCAGCCTGTACCCTACAGAGCAGCCTAGAATGGATTTCCCAGGAGGAGGTCCTCCTTCTGTAGTCTGTATTCCAGCCTGTACCCTACAGAGCAGCCTAGAATGGATTTCCCAGGAGGAGGTCCTCCTTCTGTATTCCAGCCTGTACCCTACAGAGCAGCCTAGAATGGATTTCCCAGGAGGAGGTCCTCCTTCTGTAGTCTGTATTCCAGCCTGTACCCTACAGAGCAGCCTAGAATGGATTTCCCAGGAGGAGGTCCTCCTTCTGTAGTCTGTATTCCAGCCTGTACCCTACAGAGCAGCCTAGAATGGATTTCCCAGGAGGAGGTCCTCCTTCTGTATTCCAGCCTGTACCCTACAGAGCAGCCTAGAATGGATTTCCCAGGAGGAGGTCCTCCTTCTGTATTCCAGCCTGTACCCTACAGAGCAGCCTAGAATGGATTTCCCAGGAGGAGGTCCTCCTTCTGTAGACTGTATTCCAGCCTGTACCCTACAGAGCAGCCTAGAATGGATTTCCCAGGAGGAGGTCCTCCTTCTGTAGTCTGTATTCCAGCCTGTACCCTACAGAGCAGCCTAGAATGGATTTCCCAGGAGGAGGTCCTCCTTCTGTAGTCTGTATTCCAGCCTGTACCCTACAGAGCAGCCTAGAATGGATTTCCCAGGAGGAGGTCCTCCTTCTGTAGTCTGTATTCCAGCCTGTACCCTACAGAGCAGCCTAGAATGGATTTCCCAGGAGGAGGTCCTCCTTCTGTATTCCAGCCTGTACCCTACAGAGCAGCCTAGAATGGATTTCCCAGGAGGAGGTCCTCCTTCTGTATTCCAGCCTGTACCCTACAGAGCAGCCTAGAATGGATTTCCCAGGAGGAGGTCCTCCTTCTGTATTCCAGCCTGTACCCTACAGAGCAGCCTAGAATGGATTTCCCAGGAGGAGGTCCTCCTTCTGTAGTCTGTATTCCAGCCTGTACCCGACAGAGCAGCCTAGAATGGATTTCCCAGGAGGAGGTCCTCCTTCTGTATTCCAGCCTGTACCCTACAGAGCAGCCTAGAATGGATTTCCCAGGAGGAGGTTCTCCTTCTGTATTCCAGCCTGTACCCTACAGAGCAGCCTAGAATGGATTTCCCAGGAGGAGGTCCTCCTTCTGTAGTCTGTATTCCAGCCTGTACCCTACAGAGCAGCCTAGAATGGATTTCCCAGGAGGAGGTCCTCCTTCTGTAGTCTGTATTCCAGCCTGTACCCTACAGAGCAGCCTAGAATGGATTTCCCAGGAGGAGGTCCTCCTTCTGTATTCCAGCCTGTACCCTACAGAGCAGCCTAGAATGGATTTCCCAGGAGGAGGTCCTCCTTCTGTATTCCAGCCTGTACCCTACAGAGCAGCCTAGAATGGATTTCCCAGGAGGAGGTCCTCCTTCTGTATTCCAGCCTGTACCCTACAGAGCAGCCTAGAATGGATTTCCCAGGAGGAGGTCCTCCTTCTGTATTCCAGCCTGTACCCTACAGAGCAGCCTAGAATGGATTTCCCAGGAGGAGGTCCTCCTTCTGTATTCCAGCCTGTACCCTACAGAGCAGCCTAGAATGGATTTCCCAGGAGGAGGTCCTCCTTCTGTATTCCAGCCTGTACCCTACAGAGCAGCCTAGAATGGATTTCCCAGGAGGAGGTCCTCCTTCTGTATTCCAGCCTGTACCCTACAGAGCAGCCTAGAATGGATTTCCCAGGAGGAGGTCCTCCTTCTGTAGTCTGTATTCCAGCCTGTACCCTACAGAGCAGCCTAGAATGGATTTCCCAGGAGGAGGTCCTCCTTCTGTAGTCTGTATTCCAGCCTGTACCCTACAGAGCAGCCTAGAATGGATTTCCCAGGAGGAGGTCCTCCTTCTGTATTCCAGCCTGTACCCTACAGAGCAGCCTAGAATGGATTTCCCAGGAGGAGGTCCTCCTTCTGTATTCCAGCCTGTACCCTACAGAGCAGCCTAGAATGGATTTCCCAGGAGGAGGTCCTCCTTCTGTAGACTGTATTCCAGCCTGTACCCTACAGAGCAGCCTAGAATGGATTTCCCAGGAGGAGGTCCTCCTTCTGTAGTCTGTATTCCAGCCTGTACCCTACAGAGCAGCCTAGAATGGATTTCCCAGGAGGAGGTCCTCCTTCTGTAGTCTGTATTCCAGCCTGTACCCTACAGAGCAGCCTAGAATGGATTTCCCAGGAGGAGGTCCTCCTTCTGTAGTCTGTATTCCAGCCTGTACCCTACAGAGCAGCCTAGAATGGATTTCCCAGGAGGAGGTCCTCCTTCTGTATTCCAGCCTGTACCCTACAGAGCAGCCTAGAATGGATTTCCCAGGAGGAGGTCCTCCTTCTGTATTCCAGCCTGTACCCTACAGAGCAGCCTAGAATGGATTTCCCAGGAGGAGGTCCTCCTTCTGTATTCCAGCCTGTACCCTACAGAGCAGCCTAGAATGGATTTCCCAGGAGGAGGTCCTCCTTCTGTATTCCAGCCTGTACCCTACAGAGCAGCCTAGAATGGATTTCCCAGGAGGAGGTCCTCCTTCTGTAGTCTGTATTCCAGCCTGTACCCTACAGAGCAGCCTAGAATGGATTTCCCAGGAGGAGGTCCTCCTTCTGTATTCCAGCCTGTACCCTACAGAGCAGCCTAGAATGGATTTCCCAGGAGGAGGTCCTCCTTCTGTAGTCTGTATTCCAGCCTGTACCCTACAGAGCAGCCTAGAATAGATTTCCCAGGAGGAGGTCCTCCTTCTGTAGTCTGTATTCCAGCCTGTACCCTACAGAGCAGCCTAGAATGGATTTCCCAGGAGGAGGTCCTCCTTCTGTAGTCTGTATTCCAGCCTGTACCCTACAGAGCAGCCTAGAATGGATTTCCCAGGAGGAGGTCCTCCTTCTGTAGTCTGTATTCCAGCCTGTACCCTACAGAGCAGCCTAGAATGGATTTCCCAGGAGGAGGTCCTCCTTCTGTATTCCAGCCTGTACCCTACAGAGCAGCCTAGAATGGATTTCCCAGGAGGAGGTCCTCCTTCTGTAGTCTGTATTCCAGCCTGTACCCTACAGAGCAGCCTAGAATGGATTTCCCAGGAGGAGGTCCTCCTTCTGTATTCCAGCCTGTACCCTACAGAGCAGCCTAGAATGGATTTCCCAGGAGGAGGTCCTCCTTCTGTAGTCTGTATTCCAGCCTGTACCCTACAGAGCAGCCTAGAATGGATTTCCCAGGAGGAGGTCCTCCTTCTGTAGTCTGTATTCCAGCCTGTACCCTACAGAGCAGCCTAGAATGGATTTCCCAGGAGGAGGTCCTCCTTCTGTAGTCTGTATTCCAGCCTGTACCCTACAGAGCAGCCTAGAATGGATTTCCCAGGAGGAGGTCCTCCTTCTGTAGTCTGTATTCCAGCCTGTACCCTACAGAGCAGCCTAGAATGGATTTCCCAGGAGGAGGTCCTCCTTCTGTAGTCTGTATTCCAGCCTGTACCCTACAGAGCAGCCTAGAATGGATTTCCCAGGAGGAGGTCCTCCTTCTGTAGTCTGTATTCCAGCCTGTACCCTACAGAGCAGCCTAGAATGGATTTCCCAGGAGGAGGTCCTCCTTCTGTAGTCTGTATTCCAGCCTGTACCCTACAGAGCAGCCTAGAATGGATTTCCCAGGAGGAGGTCCTCCTTCTGTAGTCTGTATTCCAGCCTGTACCCTACAGAGCAGCCTAGAATGGATTTCCCAGGAGGAGGTCCTCCTTCTGTAGTCTGTATTCCAGCCTGTACCCTACAGAGCAGCCTAGAATGGATTTCCCAGGAGGAGGTCCTCCTTCTGTAGTCTGTATTCCAGCCTGTACCCTACAGAGCAGCCTAGAATGGATTTCCCAGGAGGAGGTCCTCCTTCTGTAGTCTGTATTCCAGCCTGTACCCTACAGAGCAGCCTAGAATGGATTTCCCAGGAGGAGGTCCTCCTTCTGTAGTCTGTATTCCAGCCTGTACCCTACAGAGCAGCCTAGAATGGATTTCCCAGGAGGAGGTCCTCCTTCTGTAGTCTGTATTCCAGCCTGTACCCTACAGAGCAGCCTAGAATGGATTTCCCAGGAGGAGGTCCTCCTTCTGTAGTCTGTATTCCAGCCTGTACCCTACAGAGCAGCCTAGAATGGATTTCCCAGGAGGAGGTCCTCCTTCTGTAGTCTGTATTCCAGCCTGTACCCTACAGAGCAGCCTAGAATGGATTTCCCAGGAGGAGGTCCTCCTTCTGTAGTCTGTATTCCAGCCTGTACCCTACAGAGCAGCCTAGAATGGATTTCCCAGGAGGAGGTCCTCCTTCTGTAGTCCTGTATTCCAGCCTGTACCCTACAGAGCAGCCTAGAATGGATTTCCCAGGAGGAGGTCCTCCTTCTGTAGTCTGTATTCCAGCCTGTACCCTACAGAGCAGCCTAGAATGGATTTCCCAGGAGGAGGTCCTCCTTCTGTAGTCTGTATTCCAGCCTGTACCCTACAGAGCAGCCTAGAATGGATTTCCCAGGAGGAGGTCCTCCTTCTGTAGTCTGTATTCCAGCCTGTACCCTACAGAGCAGCCTAGAATGGATTTCCCAGGAGGAGGTCCTCCTTCTGTAGTCTGTATTCCAGCCTGTACCCTACAGAGCAGCCTAGAATGGATTTCCCAGAGGAGGTCCTCCTTCTGTAGTCTGTATTCCAGCCTGTACCCTACAGAGCAGCCTAGAATGGATTTCCCAGGAGGAGGTCCTCCTTCTGTAGTCTGTATTCCAGCCTGTACCCTACAGAGCAGCCTAGAATGGATTTCCCAGGAGGAGGTCCTCCTTCTGTAGTCTGTATTCCAGCCTGTACCCCTACAGAGCAGCCTAGAATGGATTTCCCAGGAGGAGGTCCTCCTTCTGTAGTCTGTATTCCAGCCTGTACCCTACAGAGCAGCCTAGAATGGATTTCTCAGGAGGAGGTTCTCCTTCTGTAGTTTGTACCCTACAGAGCAGCCTAGAATGGATTTCCCAGGAGGAGGTCCTCCTTCTGTAGTCTGTATTCCAGCCTGTACCCTACAGAGCAGCCTAGAATGGATTTCTCAGGAGGAGGTTCTCCTTCTGTAGTTTGTACCCTACAGAGCAGCCTAGAATGGATTTCCCAGGAGGAGGTCCTCCTTCTGTAGTCTGTATTCCAGCCTGTACCCTACAGAGCAGCCTAGAATGGATTTCCCAGGAGGAGGTCCTCCTTCTGTATTCCAGCCTGTACCCTACAGAGCAGCCTAGAATGGATTTCCAAGGAGGAGGTCCTCCTTCTGTATTCCAGCCTGTACCCTACAGAGCAGCCTAGAATGGATTTCCCAGGAGGAGGTCCTCCTTCTGTAGTCTGTACCCTACAGAGCAGCCTAGAATGGATTTCCCAGGAGGAGGTTCTCCTTCTGTAGTCTGTACCCTACAGAGCAGCCTAGAATGGATTTCTCAGGAGGAGGTTCTCCTTCTGTAGTTTGTACCCTACAGAGCAGCCTAGAATGGATTTCCCAGCAGGAGGTTCTCCTTCTGTAGTCTGTATTCCAGCCTGTACCCTACAGAGCAGCCTAGAATGGATTTCCCAGGAGGAGGTTCTCCTTCTGTAGTCTGTATTCCAGCCTGTACCCTACAGAGCAGCCTAGAATGGATTTCCCAGGAGGAGGTTCTCCTTCTGTAGTCTGTATTCCAGCCTGTACCCTACAGAGCAGCCTAGAATGGATTTCCCAGGAGGAGGTTCTCCTTCTGTAGTCTGTACCCTACAGAGCAGCCTAGAATGGATTTCCCAGGAGGAGGTTCTCCTTCTGTAGTCTGTACCCTACAGAGCAGCCTAGAATGGATTTCTCAGGAGGAGGTTCTCCTTCTGTAGTTTGTACCCTACAGAGCAGCCTAGAATGGATTTCCCAGCAGGAGGTTCTCCTTCTGTAGTCTGTATTCCAGCCTGTACCCTACAGAGCAGCCTAGAATGGATTTCCCAGGAGGAGGTTCTCCTTCTGTAGTCTGTATTCCAGCCTGTACCCTACAGAGCAGCCTAGAATGGATTTCCCAGGAGGAGGTCCTCCTTCTGTAGTCTGTATTCCAGCCTGTACCCTACAGAGCAGCCTAGAATGGATTTCCCAGGAGGAGGTTCTCCTTCTGTAGTCTGTATTCCAGCCTGTACCCTACAGAGCAGCCTAGAATGGTTTTCCCAGGAGGAGGTCCTCCTTCTGTAGTCTGTATTCTAGCCTGTTCCCTACAGAGCAGCCTAAGGCCCCCTTCACACGTCCGTGAAACACGTGCATGTTTGGTCCGTTCTTGTATGTACCGGAGACACGGCCAAACATGCACCAATGTTAACCTTTGTTTGAGGGCACACGTGCGTTATTTCATAATGTCCGTGATCCGTATGTGTTTCCGTTTTGCACGGAAGCATGTCCGTTTTCTGCACGGAACACGCACACGCGGACACCATGAAAGTCAATGGTTATGTGCGCACAATACGTGATACGGTGCATCTCTGTATGCTCCGTGTAAGTTTTGTGCTTTTTTTTTTTCTTTTTCTAGCGCTGTCGGTCATTCTTTCTTTTCCTGTCTGTCGGCCAATCTCCCTCAGTCTGTCGGTCGGTCTCTGTCTGTTTCTCTCTGTCTTGTTTGTCCCTCTCTCGCTGTCTGTCGGTCAGTCTCCCCCCCCCCCCCCCTCTCATACTTACCGATCTCCGATCATCTGCGCGGCGCTGCACAGCTGTTCTCTAAACTCCGGCGGCTTTTCCTCTTTTGAAAAAGCCGGCCGCTCATTAAACAATCTCGTATTCCCTGCTTTCCCCACCCACCGGCGCCTATGATTGGTTGCAGTTAGACACGCCCCCACGCTGATTGGTTGCAGTGATACAGCTGTCAATCACAGCCGCCGGTTGGCGGGACTATACTGTGCAGTTAAAAAAATAACTAAAAAAAAACGACGTGCGGTCCCCCTTATTTTGATACCAGCCAGGGTAAAGTCACACGGCTGAAGGCTGATATTCTCAGGATGGGGAGCTCTACGTTATTGGGAGCCCCCCAGCCTAACAATATCAACCAGCAGCCGCCCAGTATGGCCGCATCCATTAGATGCGCCTGTTCTAGGACTCTACCCGGCTCTTCCCGATTGCCAATGCACCAGGGCCAATCGTGGTAATAAGGAGTTAATGGCAGCCCATAGCTGCCACTAAATCCTAGATTAATCATGTCAGGCGTCTCCCTGAGATACCTTCCATGATTAATCTGTAGGTTACAGTTAAAAAAAACAGACACTCGAAAAATCCTTTATTAGAAATAAAAAAAACTAACAAATTCCCTCGTCACCAATTTATTAACCACCACAAAGCCCTCCATGTCCGGCGTAATCCATGGACCTCCAGCGTCGCATCCAGCTCTGCTGCATGAAGGTGACAGGAGCAGCCGAATACACTGCCGCTCCGGTCAGCTCCACGCAGCAACTGAAGAGAGTCGCGCGATCAGCTGAGCTGTCACTGAGGTTAATTGCGGCCACCACTGGATCCAGTGGTGGCCGCGGGTAACCTCCGTGACAGCTCAAATGATCGCGCGACTCTCTTCAGTTGCTGCGTGGAGCTGACCGGAGCGGCAGTGTATTCGGCTGCTCCTGTCACCTTCATGCAGCAGAGCTGGATGCGACGCTGGAGGTCCATGGATTACGCCGGACAAGGAGGGCTTTGTGGGGGTTAAATAATTGGTGACGAGGGAATTTGTTAGTGTTTTATATTTCTAATAAAGGATTTTTCGAGTGTCTGTTTTTTAACTGTAAAACAAGAAGTAACAAGGCACTCCCAAAGTGTGATGAAAAAGTGTATTTATTGTGCTTGAAGAACGTTTTCGGCCCAAATTGGACCTTCCTCAGTAGCACTAAGCATAAAAATAAAGTACAAAATAAATAAACACAAAAGGTGTATATAACACTGAGGACAAACAAAATAGTTTCATGTACGTAACAGTGTACATTGCAATATTCAAATTCATATTCTTTGATAGAGTCTCATACATATATTCATTTCATATATGTGACAATTTGTACATTATTCTGTGATAAATTTCATATTGACTCAGACTTTTTTGAAAACAAAAAATAAAACATGAAAATGAAGAGAAAAGGAGTAAAGATAATGAAAGAGAAGAGGAGCCAAAGAGAAGAACAGGTGAAAAAAGTTGGTTTGTACAGGGTTAATGGAAGGAGGAAGATGTGTAGTAAATGTCTATAACAGTGAATGAGCATGGTGAAAGGGAAAGACTGGTTGATAGCATATGTGTATAGCCATCAGGGGTGTAGGATGTGATAGTATGATTAGAGAGTAAAGTGAGATAGTATGAATGTAAACGCTGTGTGTGGGAAAAAGTCATATAGGAATTGTAAGCATAGTGTGAATGAAAGTGAAAGACTGGATGTGTAATCTGAGAGAGGGAAAGGATTTATTGGATAGTCTGTGAAGAAGTAAATAGCCGTCAGACAGAAAGAGTCTCATACTTATATTCATTTCATAAATGTGACAATTTGTACATTATTCTGTGATAAACAGATATCGTATTGACTTTCTAGAAAATTAAAACCTGAAAATGGAAAAACAAGGAGTAAAAGAAAGGAAAAGAAGAAGAACCAAAGAAAAAAGCGGGGGAATGTTGGTTTATACAGGGTTAATGGAAAGAGGGAGGAAGATGTATAGTAGATGTCTATATGGGTGAATGAGAATGGTAACAGGGAAAGACCTGTGAGTAGTATACGTGTATTACCATCAGGGGTGTAGGATGTGATAGTATGATTACAGAGTAAAGTGAATTGGTATGAACGTAAGCGCTGTGTGTGGGAGAATGTTATATAAGAATTGTAAGCATTGTGTGAATGAAAGTGGAAGACTGGATATGAGTATTAGGAAAGAGAGGGAAGGGATTTATTGGATAGTCTTGTGACGAGGTAAAAAGCCGTCAGAGGAGTGTAGAGAAGGCTGAGAAGATTAGTGAATCATGACAGGAAACAAAAGTGAAAACGCCGAGGTGCTTACCAAATGTGAGGAGTAATGTGGCATGGACTGCAGGCGCGGAATCCACCGCTGCATGGGGGCTGCCATGACAGTGGCCGGAGAGGCCGGGCTAAATAGAGGCGGTAATCAGTCCAGGCGGTGCTGGTGTGGGATCGCGCGTGCGCAGTAGGAGCACACTGCTCAGTGAGTTCATCACATGACGCATGCGTGAAGACATTGAAGGTGCAGAGGCTTGTGCCGGGAGGAGGACAACGCATGCGTCAGGAAATGCACGTGGAGTAGGAATAAGTAAACATAGAGCATGCGTGGAACTTACAGGGCTAGTAAAATGCGAATGGATCGACTGTGCTGGATGTGCGCACAGTGTTATCTGGGAAAGATTAGATTGCGCCTGTGTTGGTGATTTGTAGTGAGCAGTTATAGAAACACTGCGTGCCGGATCTCCATACTAGCTGATATGGGTGAGAACCTGTGATGGTGGTCGTAGAAGAGCAAATAGGAGAACAGGAGCCACAGGATGAGATCAGTATTTTTTTCTAAAAGAAAGAAAAAAAGAGTTAGAGAATAATCATACACAATATGGTCGAACAATAAACATTAATTATGTAAAGATTCATAACAAAGATTCATAAAAAAGATTGAAGGTCATATTCCCTATTTAAACCTTTAGGGGCTAGGGTGCTGAGTTCATGGATCCAATAGGCTTCTCTTTTTTTGAGAATTTTAATCACATCACCCCCTCTCCTGGGACTGTCTATATGGTCAATGACTTGGAATTTGAGTTGTGAGATGGTATGTCTGGCAGTTTTGAAATGATGAGGAATGGGCAAGAGAAGATTTTCGCATCTGATGGTAGATTTATGTTTGGCTATTCGATCTCCAATGTGTTGGGTGGTTTCGCCCACGTATAAGAGGCCACATGGACATTTAATGATGTAGATTACGTTGGTCGATTTACACGTATAAAAATTGTGTACAGGATATTGCCTTCCATTGTGCGGGTTGTAAAAACTGTCACCCTTTTGGACGTTGTTACATTGAGGACAGCTGAGGCAAGGAAAGGTGCCAACTTTAGGTGTACCTAGGAATCTTTGCTTGGGAGTTTTTTGGATAGGACCCACATCTGCTCTAATAAGTTTATCTTTAATGTTTGGTGGTCTTTTGTAACAGGGTAAAAAAGGTGTCCTAAATTCGGGAATGTTGGGGTATCCTTGTGTCAAAATGTGCCAGTTTTTACGTATAGTTTTATGGATCTTGAAGGAAAAGGGGTGAAAAGTGTGCGGAAAGGGTATTCTTTTCTCTTTATTCTCGCTAGTGTCAATGGCATGGTGTCGGCTGCTTTCTAGTAGTGATAATGGGTAACCCCTATTAGAGAATTTATTCTGCATCTCTTGTAGTCTTAAATCTAACGTGTCCTTGTCAGATACTATCCTTTTAACCCTCTGGAACTGGGAAATGGGAATAATTTTTTTTACGGACATAGGGTGATGGCTAGAAAAATGCAGAAGGGTGTTTTTATCAGTATTTTTGGTGAAAAGATCAGTGGATAAATTAGCCTCGGTGTCCTTCAGGACAGTGGTGTCCAAGAAATTGATTTTTTGTAGATCATATTGCAGGGTGAAATGCAAACCAGGCCAAGTGGTGTTCAACTGATCAAAAAACTCATGAAGGGCTCCAATGGGACCCTCCCAAACGCAAAAGACGTCGTCTATGTACCTTTTCCAAATCGGACAGAATTTCTGAAATGGTGGATTAGGGTAAACCACCTCGTCCTCGAATTTCGTCATGTAGCTATTTGCGTAAGGGGGGGGCCACATTAGAGCCCATCGCGGTACCCTGTGTCTGAAGGTAATAATTGTCACCAAAGAGAAAATAATTTTCTTTCAAAACTAATGTCAATAAATCAACACATAAAGAAATCACAGATTGATCGAACTTATGTTGAGTAACAAGGTCCTGGATTGCAGTGATGCCAGTATCATGTGGTATACTAGTGTAGAGACTAGCTACATCCATAGTCACTAATAATGACTCTTTCCTTATCCGTCCTAAACTCTTGATGACTTGTAGGAACATACCAGTGTCGAGAAGGAAGGATTGGGTGGTCTTAATTAAAGGGGTAAGGATTTTCTCTAAGAAGATGGATAAGGGAGAGAGAACAGAATCTGATCCTGCCACTATAGGTCTGCCTGGTGGGTTGTCAAGTCGTTTGTGTACTTTAGGGAGTATATACAGAACCGGTGTGATGGGGTTTGATTTGGTGAGAAAATCAACCGTCTTGGAGTCAATGGTACCCAGATGTAAGTGATGTGTAAGAGTATTCTCAATTTTTTTGGTCAATGATGGTAGGGGGCTACGAGTTAGTTTTTTATATACTTGATCGTCACTGAGTTGTCGGTCTATCTCTTTAATGTAGTCAACTTTATTCATTATAACAACCGCTCCGCCCTTATCTGCTGGTTTTATAATAAGGTCTTTGTCATTGGATAGGTCATTTAGTGCTTGGCGGTCTAATGGGGAAAGATTATTATGATAATAAAATTTACCAATATTAATATCATGTCGTAATTGTTGGAAATCAGACTTCACAAAATCAATAAAAGTTTCAACAGGTGAGGAATCAAGAGGAGGACGATATGTACTCTTGGATTTTAGACCCAAATCGGTAACGGAAATGATAGACTGTTTAACCGGAGTGGCAGTCGAAAAAGGCTTACCATCAAAATAAGTTTTAATTCTCAGGTTTCTAAAGAACCGTTGTAGGTCCATGTCTAACTCAAAGGTATTGAGTTTAGCGGTTGGACAAAACGATAAGCCCTTTTGCAAAACTGCCAATTGTGTGGTACTAAGAATTTTAGAAGACAGGTTTATCACTAAGGATTCTTTACCTGTGATCTGGTGGTTCTGAAGGTATCGAAACCTTCTGCACTGCCTGCCACGTCTTGTCTTTTTCTTCGTCCTGCATGACCGCCTCTTGGGCCTAAAAAAGGAACTTGGTTGCTTGTGGATGGGCCCCTGCGCTCGCTGTCTGTGCTGGAGTTGGAATGTTCTGAAAAAGACCGTCTGGATTGATAGCGGAATTTTGTTGAAGAGTAGTTGTCCTGCCATCTGTAGACCCTCCCTTGACTGTAGTCATCCGCGTCACGGATAAATTTGTTACGTTTGCGAATTTCCAGATCCTTCCTGTGTTGTTCTAGGTTATTATGAATCTTCTGTCTGAAGTTGTTGAACTCTTCCACTGTGGCGCTTGCTGTCTCCAATTGTGCTTCAATGTTTCTTATACGTTCTTTGGTTTTGTTAATATCTCTTTGTAGGTAGTCAACCGTCAGTGTCATAAGGTCCAATGAACATTTGTTCAAGATCTGTTCAAATCTTTTCTTGTATTCAATATCCTCACTAAAGATAGTGGGACGTAGGGAAACCCGGAGTCCCCGGGGTATCCTCTGAGCCTTTAAGTACTCTGTGAGAGTGGCACAATGAAGTTCAAAGTTGATGAGATGACGTGATTCCTTTTCGAATTCTTTTCCTTTGGAGGGAGCAATAGGAAATCACCAGAAATAGTAGATTGCGATATGATTGTAGAAGTTTCCTCGATGTTATAGGAAAACGTATTTGACATACTTGCTAGGAGTGCTCATTCAAAGGTACCATAGATATGAAGAAGAAAACGGCACTTAACTACCCAACACATTGGAGATCGAATATCCAAACATAAATCTACCATCAGATGCGAAAATCTTCTTCTCTTGCCCATTCCTCATCATTTCAAAACTGCCAGACATACCATCTCACAACTCAAATTCCAAGTCATTGACCATATAGACAGTCCCAGGAGAGGGGGTGATATGATTAAAATTCTCAAAAAAAGAGAAGCCTATTGGATCCATGAACTCAGCACCCTAGCCCCTAAAGGTTTAAATAGGGAATATGACCTTCAATCTTTTTTTATGAATCTTTGTTATGAATCTTTACATAATTAATTAATGTTTATTGTTCGACCATATTGTGTATGATTATTCTCTAACTCTTTTTTTCTTTCTTTTAGAAAAAAAACTGATCTCATCCTGTGGCTCCTATTGTTCTCCTATTTGCTCTTCTACGACCACCATCACAGGTTCTCACCCATATCAGCTAGTATGGAGATCCGGCACGCAGTGTTTCTATAACTGCTCACTACAAATCACCAACACAGGCGCAATCTAATCTTTCCCAGATAACACTGTGCGCACATCCAGCACAGTCGATCCATTCGCATTTTACTAGCCCTGTAAGTTCCACGCATGCTCTGTTTACTTATTCCTACTCCAAGTGCATTTCCTGACGCATGCGTTGTCCTCCTCCCGGCACAAGCCTCTGCACCTTCAATGTCTTCACGCATGCGTCATGTGATGAACTCACTGAGCAGTTTGCTCCTACTGCGCACGCGCGATCCCACACCAGCACCGCCTGGACTGATTACCGCCTCTATTTAGCCCGGCCTCTCCGGCCACTGTCATGGCAGCCCCCATGCAGCGGTGGATTCCGCGCCTGCAGTCCATGCCACATTACTCCTCACATTTGGTAAGCGCCTCGGCGTTTTCACTTTTGATTCCTGTCATGATTCACTAATCTTCTCAGCCTTCTCTACACTCCTCTGACGGCTATTTACCTCGTCACTAGACTATCCAATAAATCCCTTCCCTCTCTTTCCTAATACTCATATCCAGTCTTCCACTTTTATTCACACAATGCTTACAACTCTTATATAACATTCTCCCACACACAGCGCTTACGTTCATACCAATTCACTTTACTCTGTAATCATACTATCACATCCTACACCCCTGATGGTAATACACGTATACTACTCACAGGTCTTTCCCTGTTACCATTCTCATTCACCCATATAGACATCTACTATACATCTTCCTCCCTCTTTCCATTAACCCTGTATAAACCAACATTCCCCCGCTTTTTTCTTTGGTTCTTCTTCTTTTCCTTTCTTTTACTCCTTGTTTTTCCATTTTCAGGTTTTAATTTTCTAGAAAGTCAATACGATATCTGTTTATCACATAATAATGTACAAATTGTCACATTTATGAAATGAATATAAGTATGAGACTCTTTCTGTCTGACGGCTATTTACTTCTTCACAGACTATCCAATAAATCCTTTCCCTCTCTCTGAGTACTCATATCCAGTCTTTCACTTTCATTCACACTATGCTTACAATTCCTATATGACTTTTTCCCACACACAGCGTTTACATTCATACTATCTCACTTTACTCTCTAATCATACTATCACATCCTACACCCCTGATGGCTATACACATATGCTATCAACCAGTCTTTCCCTTTCACCATGCTCATTCACTGTTATAGACATTTACTACACATCTTCCTCCTTCCATTAACCCTGTACAAACCAACTTTTTTCACCTGTTCTTCTCTTTGGCTCCTCTTCTCTTTCTTTATCTTTACTCCTTTTCTCTTCATTTTCATGTTTTATTTTTTGTTTTCAAAAAAAGTCTGAGTCAATATGAAATTTATTTATCACAGAATAATGTACAAATTTTCACATATATGAATTGAATATATGTATGAGACTCTTTCTATCAAAGAATATGAATTTGAATATTGCAATGTACACTGTTACGTACATGAAACTATTTTGTTTGTCCTCAGTGTTATATACACCTTTTGTGTTTATTTATTTTGTACTTTATTTTTATGCTTAGTGCTACTGAGGAAGGTCCAATTTGGGCCGAAAACGTTCTTCAAGCACAATAAATACACTTTTTCATCACACTTTGGGAGTGCCTTGTTACTTCTTGTTTTATGGCTTTGGAACCTAAAGTGCACCCCGATATTTTTTGAAAAAATATACGAAGGAAGTGCCGTTTTCTTCTTCATATCTATGTTTTTTAACTGTAACCTACAGATTAATCATGGAAGGTATCTCAGGGAGACGCCTGACATGATTAATCTAGGATTTAGTGGCAGCTCTGGGCTGCCATTAACTCCTTATTACCCCGATTGGCCCTGGTGCATTGGCAATCGGGAAGAGCCGGGTAGAGTCCTAGAACAGGCGCATCTAATGGATGCGGCCATTCTGGGCGGCTGCTGGTTGATATTGTTAGGCCTCAGGGGCTCCCTATAACGTGGAGCTCCCCATCCTGAGAATACCAGCCTTCAGCCGTGTGACTTTACCCTGGCTGGTATCAAAGTGGGGGGGACCGCACGTCGTTTTTTTTTTTTTTTTTTTTAATTGTTTATTTTTTTTAACTGCACAGTATAGTCCCGCCAACCGGCGGCTGTGATTGATTGTAGTGAGACAGCTGTCAATCAGCGTGGGGGCGTGTCTAACTGCAACCAATCATAGGCGCCGGTGGGCGGGGAAAGCAGGGAATACGAGATTGTTTAATGAGCGGCTGGCTTTTTCAAAAGAGGAAAAGCCGCCGGAGTTTAGAGAACAGCCGTGCAGCGCCGGTGATCGGGGAACTGTGAGTATGTGAGAGGGCTACTCCATTCAGTCACTCTGGTGATTAGCGGTCACCAGTGAGTCCTTCACGGGTGACCGCTAATCAGGACGCGACAGACAGAGCCGCGGTATAACAATGAAGTCGGGTGAAGTTCACCCCAGTTCATTCTCTACGCGCGACTCTGTCTGCTGTCAGCGGGTATGTATCTACGACATTGTGCATCACAAACACGCATAAATTCACACGGACAACACATACACAATGTCAGTTATTTCTCTCACGCATAAACGGACAACCAACACACACACACACACACGGCTAGCATACGGCATTCACACAGATGGCACACGGACACAAAAAAAGGACACGAAAATGGACCCGAAAAATGGACGTAACACACGTGCGTGTTTTTTCACGGACGTGTGAAGGGGGCCTAAATCGGAGTTGCCAGGAGGAGGTCCTCCTTCTGTATTCCAGCCTGTACCCTACATAGCAGCCTAGAATGGATTTCCCAGGAGGAGGTCCTTATTCTGTATTCTAGTCTGTACCCTACAGAGCAGCCTAGAATGGAGTTGTGAAGAGGAGGTTCTGTTTCTGTAGTCTGTATTCCAGCCTGTACCCTACAGAGCAGCCTAGAATGGAGTTGTGCGAAGGAATTCCTCCTTTTGTAGTCTGTATTCCAGCCTGTACCCTACAGAGCAGCCTAGAATGGAGTTGTGCGGAGGAGGTTTTCCTTCTGTATTCCAGCCTGTACCCTACAGAGCAGCCTAGAATGGAGTTGTGCGGAGTAGGTTTTCCTTCTGTATTCCAGCCTGTATCCTACAGAGCAGCCTATAATGGAGTTGCCGGGAG
The DNA here is from genome assembly GCF_048569485.1 of Anomaloglossus baeobatrachus. Lineage (NCBI taxonomy): Eukaryota > Metazoa > Chordata > Amphibia > Anura > Aromobatidae > Anomaloglossus > Anomaloglossus baeobatrachus. The sequence goes on from NC_134358.1 coordinate 342,237,650, forward strand.
GAGGTTTTTCTGTTGTCCTTAGTCTAGCCTGTACCCTACAGAGCAGCCTAGAATGGATTTCCCAGGAGGAGGTCCTCCTCCTGCAATCTGTATTCTAGCCTGTTCCCTACAGAGCAGCCTAAAATGGAGTTGCCAGGAGGAGGTCCTTATTCTGTATTTCAGCCTGTAGCCTAGAGAGCAGCCTAGAATGGAGTTGTGCAGAGGAGGTCCTCCTTCTGTGGTCTGTATTCTAGTCTGTACCCTACAAAGCAGCCTAGAATGGAGTTGATTGGAAGAGGTCCTCCTTCTGTAGCCTGTATTCTAGCCTGTACCCTACAGGGAAGGCTAGAATGGTGTTGATCCCCCTTCTATAATAGATGAGTTCTTGCATTGGTAATGAGCAGGCTAGAATAAAGCTGCCAGGTGGTCCTCCTTCTGTACGTTACACAAGCTACAGAGCAAAGTTTTTTGACAGCCAAAGAACTGTAGATGATTGGCTGCAGAGGGGAGGACTCCTCCTAACAACGCCAATCTCATCTGTTCAGTAGAGAGAGACGGCAAGAATGGAGAGGGGGACAGTTTAATAGGTATCCTATTAGCATATTCTTAATAAGGGGCATTTACCACTATTTTTTATAAGCAGTTGTAAGCATTTTTTTTTTTTTTTAAATTTATGTGTTTGGAGGTTACCTTTCACCGACATCTTATTGCCATATTTTGGGTGCATGTCAAATGCACAAATGGTGACAATGTGGTGCAAATATATCCTGTATATTTACATTTTTCGATTGCAGTTCTCTGAAATTGTTGTAAAAACACAAACTTTCACTAAATTTTTAAAATGTTTAAAACATTTTTGAAAGTCAAAGCAGAATAGTGTGATTGTTTTATGGCAACATTCCCTTAGTGTCCCAAAAAGGGTTTCATTGCAGCCATTTGGTGAATTCAAAAAAGTAAATTTTTTTCCCTCAGTAATGTACTCACTGCACCCCATCTTAACAGAAATGTAGAATTTTTTACAAATATACTAAACAAGAAAAACCTGAAATGACACAAAATATATATATTATAGTATTCAGACCCTTTGCTCAGGATTGAGTAGACACACCCTTTTGAGCTAGTACAGCCATGCATCTTCTTGGGAAAGATGCAACAAGTTTTTCACACCTGGATTTGGGGATCCCCTGCCATTCTTCCTTGCAGATCCTCTGCAGTTCCGTCAGGTTGGATGGTGAACGTTGGTGGACAGCCATTTTCAGGTCTCTCCAGAGATGCTCAATGGGTTTAGATCAGGGCTCTGGCTGAGCCAGTCAAGAATGGTCATAGAGTTGTTGTGAAGCCACTCCTTTGTTATTTTAGCTGTGTGCTTAGAGTCATTGTCTTGTTGGAAGGTGAACTTTTGGCCAAGTTTGAGGTCCAGAGCACTCTGGAAGAGGTTTTCTCCCAGGATATCTCTGTACTTGGCCGCATTCATCTTTCCTTCAAGTGCAACCAGTTGTCCTGTCCCTGCAACTGAAAAACACCCCCATAGCATGAGATTGCCGCCACCATGTTTCACTGTTGGGATTTTATTGGGCAGGTGATGATCAGTGCCTGGTTTTCTCCACACATAACACTTAGAATTATCACCAAAAAGTTCTATCTTCATCCCATTAGAGAATCTTATTTCTCATAGTCTGGGAGTCCTTCATGTGTTATGTTTTTTTTTTTTTTGTCAACTCTGTGTGGGCATTCATATGTCTTGCACTGATGAGAGGCTTCTGTTGGTCCACTCTGCTACAAAGGCCCAACTGGTGGAGGGCTGCAGTAATAGTTGACTTTGTGGAACTTTCTCCCATCTCCCTACTGCATCTCTGGAGCTCGGCCACAGTGATCTTGGAGTTCTTCTTTACCTCTCTCACCAAGGTTCTTCTCCCACAATTGCTCAGTTTGGCTGGACGGCTAGGTTTGGGACGAGTTCTGGTGGTCCCAAACTTCTTCCATTTAAGGATTATGTAGGCCACTGTGCTCTTAGGAACCTTTTGGTACTGCAGAAATTCTTTTGTAACCTTGGCCAGATATGTGCCTTGCCACAATTCTGTTTCTGAGCTTCTTGGGCAGTTCCTTTGACCTCATGATTCTTATTTGGTCTGACATGCACTGTGAGGTCTTGTATAGACAGGTGTGCGCCTTTCCAAAACAAGTCCTATCAGTTTAATTAAACACAGCTGGACTCCAATGAAGGACTAGAACAATCTCAAGTAGGATTACAAGGAAATGGATTGCATGTGACTTAAATATGAGTGTCTGAGCAAAGGGTCTGAATACTTATGACCATGTGATATTTCAGTTTTTCCCCTCACCTATGACAGCACCACGTGAGAGAACGATCCGCCCAGCAAGGACAGGAAACCATTCTGAAATAAAAGGGTGGTACCTCTCCCCCTCTTCACTTGGTTTCCTGTAATGATGGGAGACTTCATTCTGTGCGCAGTACAGTAGGAAATTATAGGCCAGAAGAGGTCTAAACTTACCTAACCCCGTCCCGTGACAGGAAGAACAGGGTGGGTCCTGTGGCGTCGTTCTTTGGGGTTGGAAGCATCCACCAGCCCTCTTGGGACCTGATGTCCGTGCAGGTGCAAATGACACAGACCGTCCGATCAGGGCTGTGGAGTCGGAGCTCATTTTGGTGGAGTAGGTATAAAATGCTCCGACTCCTAAAATATATAATAAATTAGGGACAGTAGTGCAATGCATAATGTGCTGAATTATTTTTTCATAGGAATTTGGGAAAGTTATGAATGTCCTATAAATGACAGTTCTATTCCTGATCTAAGGCTACATTCACACACAGCGTTTTTGCTGCGTTTTTTGAGGATATGTTTGTCAGCTGCAAAAGCAGATCAGCTTTTTAAAAAACCGCATCACTCGAAAGGTTTTTGAGCTCATAAATAATGCTTTCAATAGCAAAAGCAGATTAGAAAAAGGCCACACAAACTGACATGCTCATTCTTTGTGAAGATCCTCGCAAAACGATGTGTCTGAATGTCCTTTCTTGAAACCCATTGCCTTTGCTGAGTTACCAGAGTCTCTGCATTTCACTGAATTGTTTTGCCATCAATGTTCGATATGTTTGTAACAAACAAATTGTTAGCAAGGCACTGGCAGTAAAAGATACTAAAGCTCATCACACCAGCCAGTTTCTCCAGGCCTTAGTGGAAAAAGTTCTGCAAGATTAGGAACGCAAAAAAGAACAGGTTCTTGCCATTGTAACAGACAATGCTTCAAATATAAGGACAATTAAACTGATGAATGAGAGTAATGAACTAAAGCTAGAAGAAAATTTAGGATTTAGTATGTTAGAGATGGAAGGCCACAGTGCTGCTCATGTAACTGAGGAACAAACAGATATTACAACAGAAGAACAGCAAAATGATACTAAAGGATTAGATGATATTGTTGAAGCTGCTTGAAAACACTTTCATATTCATCACATATGCTGTGTTGTGTACACGCTGCAGCTGGCAATAAGAGAGTGTCTGCAAGAGGGACCCCAATTTCACACATCCGGCTTTTTGCCGGATTGGCGGATGCGGCGCACTCCAGTACAGTACAGTGAAGCAGCGCGGCAAAACGCCGGTCACATGCTGTCATGTGACCGGAGCATGTGACCCGGAAGTTGCGGTGCTGCCACTGTACTGTATCGTACTGTACTGGCATGCGCCACATCCGGCAAAAAGCCGCATGTGTGAAACTGGGTGGACATGCTGGAAATCTGATTGGAAAAGTGAGGAAGTTGGTTATTGCCGCCAGAACCCCCTAAAATTGATTCCATCTTGAAGAGACGTGCTGGAAAAGGGGCAATTGTTGATCAAACCACTTAGTGAGGCAGTTCTTATTTAATGACTGAGCGATTGCTTGAACTAAAATAGTTTCTTATAGATATGGTGAACCCTCCAGTAACCTTAAATGAAGATCAATGGACATAGGTGGCTGAATTGAAGGAATTGCTTAATCACCCATTTAACATGACTAAAAAAATTACAAGCTAAGGATTTAACTCCTGGCATTTTCATAAGGGAGTGGAAGAACTTGCTATTTTGACGAAGCCTTTGGTGAAACGCGCGTCGAGGCCCCGCCCCCACGCCCGGACACATCCACCATCTCTGCTCTGACATGACGCAAGGTAATATTGATTAATTACTTGTGCCCCCTTGCCATTGGGACTCTCTAGGGGATTCTACAGATCTCCTACTAATAACTGTTTTCTTCACACTGTCCCTTTTGACTCTTCACGGGCTATTTTATAACTTGTACAATCCTCCATTATATTGCTGCCTGTCAGCAGGTTTGCCATCTGGTGGTGTGTCCTGGTATTGCTGTGGGTTGTTTCCTAGCAGGCTGTTTCCATCTAGCCTGCCTCCACTGTGTGTCCTGTATCACCTTATGTACAATTAATAAATCTTGTATTTCACTTTGATTATCCGTGGTCCTCTCTCTTTTGTATCCCCACCTTTTATTTTTGGTAAATTGGGGCTACATTATTCTAGGTTTTATATTGAACTTGCTATTTTGCCTGTCCCAAAGAGGATGTTTATGTAATGCTGCCACCAGGGGGAGCCAGAGCTCTGCAGCAGACGACACTACACAGAGCAATGAGAACCAGAAAGGAAATGCACAGCATTCTCATGCACTGCCTAATCAGCACAGCTGAGAGGCAGAACTGCAGGGTATGTGAGGAATAGTGAGACCGGCTGCGTCAAACACCGTACGGGCAGAAGCAGGACCGGAGGAGCGAGCAGAAGCGAAGTCAAAGTCAGGTTATGGTCCGTACCTGAGGAAGCAACCAAGGGACGACCAGGGGACAGAACACAGACAAGGGCACAGGAACAGGCAGATTAAGATATCACTTACAGTACCAGCAATCACAGGCAAAGCAGAGCTAAGCTTATAGCCGGCGCTGGTTCACTGGAAGTGTCAGCTTTTAAAGCATCCAGGGGCCGGAAGCGAGGCCCGAGAGAAGGCTCCGCCCCCTAGCCATGTGTCTAGGGAGGCGAATCATGACAGTTTAATCGCAGATGGCATTTCTGCTTCAATGAAACAGAGAGAGACAGCTATTGGAAAATAAAATTCTTCTGGCAGCTGTTTATGTGAACCCAAGTCATCATATACTGCTTGATGATCAACAGCTTACTTAAGGAAAAGAAGCTGTTACTGAGGTAGCAGTAGGATGAGTGGCTACAGGACTGCCAGGCGCAAGAGGACTTGGGTCCTGACAGTGCTACTGCAGCCATATCTTCACCCTCATCAGATGAGGAGTTTAACTTTGACAAGTATTTGGATGACATGGAGCAGGCAAAGAGTTGCCGCAAGGAAAAAGATTTCACTCCGTCTCCTATAGCAGCAGATTGACCAGATTTCAGCAACATTTTTCACTTCCTCTCAAAGAAATAGAAAAATTCAACCATTCATCAAAACTGACTGTGGATGAGGCAATTCCTTTATACCCAGAAATTGTTAGAGATGTTGCCCATGTGGTTACGGCTTTGCCTCCAAACCAAGTTAGTGTAGAGAAGTTGTTCTCTAGCCTTAAAGGTAAGGTATTGCGGTTTTTTATTTTTGTATTAAAAATAGTGATTATGAAATCAAGTATTTTTAATACAAAATGACAATCGCTGCTTATTTAGTTTTTATTTCTAATTTTACAGGAGGCACTGGGGGCCATGCTGGATTTGCTGTGTGTGTAACGATAGTTACTCCTTTATGGCAGCCCCTGTGCATAGAGAACAGAGGGTCGTCATCCGACCCTATCAGTAACGTTACAGTAGGCGTCTGCTGAGACCTGGATGCGCCAGATCACAGCAGAGGTAGGAGATCAGCGCCATCATTGTGGAGCTCACAGCCATGCTGTTTGCTCCACTTTTACCCCTGTCAACCGCCGGGATGTGTGAGTGCGGGCCGCCTCCCTTCCCCTTCCCCTCCCTTCCCCTCCCCCCCGTTACCGTCTCCGATACCACCCCCTCCCTCCGCTCTACCCAGCCCCTGCTACTGCTACTGTCTCTAATGACATCCCCTCCCTCCGCTCTACCCAGCCCCCGCTCTGCCCGCCGCCGCTGCTGTGTGTGTGTGTTTGTGTGCCACTGCATGTGAGTACCGCACAGCTGTGTATCTAATCCTATCCTGTGTGATACTGTCTGCTGAGCCGTGTATTAAATGCTATCCTGTTCCTGTATGATTCTGTCTGCAGGGCTGTGTATCTAATTCCTTTCTCGCCTTTTCATTGGGGGACACAGACAGTGGGTAGTATGGTGTCTCCAGGGGAGGAGTGACACTAAATTGAATAAGTGTTAGCTCCTCCCCTCATAGCATATACCCCAGCTAGGCAGGAAACTAGCTCAGTTTTTTCTAGTGTCAGCAGGGAGGCTGACATGTCTGGCCTTGCCCTACCAGGTGCCTCAGGCCAGCTTATTTTGTATTTTTTATTTTGTTAGCCCCCGGCGTCGGCCTGCATTCTAGCAACGCCCCCTCTCACTGCTCTGGAGGCCGCTCCCTCAGTTGCAGCGGCTCTCCTCCTGATTTGGTTGTCACGCTTAGTCCCAGCCCTGAGACCAATCAGCCTCCGGGGGCCGTCTCTCCCCTCCAGGCTGCCAGGAACACTGGACGCCATCTTCCACGTGGGGAGCAGACACTGGTGAGATCGCCTCCTTGGCTCTGCTCTCCTGCAGCACTATTTACCGCTCTGCTCAGCGGTATATCGCTGTCTCTCTAGCGGCGTGCGCCTGCTGGCTAGCTGTGTATATCAGCTGTTAGCGGTATATACTGGCTCTGCCTGCAGGTATATGCCGACTGTTTGACAGTATATGCCATTTTGCTATCGGTATATACCGGCTGTGCATAGCAGTCACTTTATAATACTGCTAGTGGCTCCTCACTCATACTAACAGCGGCATATCCCTATATAGGGCTGTAGGACTCTATTGCTGACATGCGTAACCGCAAGGGTGATAAAGCTTCCCAGGCGTCCTCTACGGACCTGTACTATGCTTGTTCCACCTGTGGACGCTCGTTTTCTAATGGTCGAAGCTATCCACTATGCCGGGGCTGCGATGCCCCTACTACCGTGTCACAACAGACCCAGTTGCCAGACCAGGAGGCTGCGCAGGTTTTGGATTCTGCCCCGGCCACCGGCCAGGCAGCACCCCCTGTCTGATGACGTTCTTCCTGCATGGGCTCTTCTAATGTCTAAAAGGATAGATGACCTTGTCACTCAGATATCCCAAACCTCAGGCAGCCTTCCCCTGGCTCAGCTCCCTCAGAGGAGCCCGCCTGCTTCGTCTGGTCCTTCTTCCCCAGAACGTAAAAAGGCTGCTTCCAAGAGGCGCCATTGCGACCTCTATGCCTCTTCCGACTCGGACGATGGTCAGTCTGACCCGGGCTCTCTGTGACTTTTAGTAGTCACGATTCCCAAGACTCTGACTCTGATTCAGATGTCCCTTCCAAGTCTAGGCATATAGAAGACACACTAATTTCGGCTGTCAATCACTCTTTGTCGATTTCTGATCAGCCTCCGGACCCGACTTCTCAGTCGGCAATCAAGCGGGCCAAGAAGCCTCCGAAGTCATTTGCACAGGACCCGGTTTTTCGTCAAATCGTGTCTAAACGGTGGGATCACCCTGATAAAAGCTTGAATAAAAAACCTTTCACTTCATTTGCTTATCCTTTTCCATCTGTAATGGTTAAGACCTGGTCAGTACCCCCCATTGTGGACCCGCCAGTATTGAGGCTGGCTAAACACATGGTTATGTCCGTTTCAGACAGCGCGTCTCTCAAGGACTCGTCCGACCGCGCAGTTAATGCGGCGGTCAAGTCTATTTTCCAGGTTTCAGGCTCCTCTCTTCGTCCCCTGTTTGCCTTGACATGGGTCGCGAGAGCTATGGGTGTGTGGAGTAAGAACCTACGCAGGATGCTTCGCTCTTGTAATATTCCTCCGGAGGCTTTTGAGATCCTTGATTTGATCTCCCTAGCCTCTAATTATTTTCTTCACTGCTCCCTAGATGCAGCTAGTTTGTCATGCCTAACGGCAGCCAATGCTGTTTTTGCCCGAAGAGTCTTGTGGCTAAAGATATGGAACGCGGACAGTGCCTCCAAGAAATCCCTGTCCACACTCCCCTTCCATGGTTTTTGCCTGTTTGGAGAATCCCTGGACAAACTCATATCTGAGACGACGGGTGGAAAGAGTACCATTCTACCACAAAAGCGGCCTGTATCCAGGAATATTTAAAAAATCTTCTTGGCGCAGGCAGCCCTTTCGGCCCATCTCCCAAAAACCTTCAGTACAAGAATCGTCCCAACGTTCAGATCGAGGATCCGGCCCCTCAAGGGGCTCTTCTTGGCGTTCCCACTCCAAACAACCTAAACCTAAGCGACCTCGCCCTGCACAGGCTCCCTCAGCATGACGCCAGGTATCCCTCAGATCCGACTCCTGTTGGAGGGCGGCTTCTGCCTTTTCGGGATATCTGGCTAGACCACACTCGCGATGCTTGGGTTCGAGAAATCATCACCTCAGGTTACAAGATCGATTTCCATTCCCTGCCGGCCGGCAGGTTTCTGCGTTCTCGTCTCCCAAAGTCCGAAACGCAAAGCCAGGTTTTATTTCAGGCCATAGCCTCGTTACAAAAAGCAAATGTTATCATTCCAGTGCCCCTGGAACAGAGCGGCAAAGGTTTCTATTCAAACCTTTTTGTCGTTCCCAAAAAAGATGGCTCTGTCCGCCCTATCTTGGACCTCAAAAGACTGAACAGATCCGTATGCATTCAGACCTTCAGAATGGAGTCATTGAGAGCAGTACTAGCTGCCATTGAACTGGAAGAATTCCTAGCCTCCATAGATGTTCAAGATGCTTATTTACACATTCCCATATGTGTATCCCATCAACGGTTCCTTAGTTTTTTCCGTAGGGCACCGTCATTACCAATTCAGGGCCCTCCCCTTTGGACTGGCCACTGTGCCCTCGGGTCTTCACAAAGGTCATGGCGGCCGTCATGTCCATTTTGCACCCCAGAGGCGTTCTGGTCGTTCCCTATTTGGACGACCTACTTGTCAAGGGGAGCTCTCCTCAAGTTTGCTCAGAAAGCGTGCAGGTATGCTTAGAGACGCTGTCAAGGCTAGGGTGGCTTATCAACTTCAACAAGTCATTCCTCGTCAGCGCATCACCTTTTTAGGTATGCTGATAGACACGGCTCAGTCCCGGGTTTTTCTTCCAGAAGACGAGGTCTTCCCTCATCCAGGCCGCCCAATCCCTCCGCTCCCGCCGTCACACATCCCTTCGGAATGGGATGAGAGTGTTAGGCAAGATGGTGGCAGTCATGGAAGCCGTGTCCTTTGCCCAATTCCATCTGCGCCCTCTACAACTGGATCTTTTATCCTTCTGGGACAAGAATCCAGCTTCTCTAGACCGGTCAGTCCGCTTATCTCGGACTGCGCTCCACTCCCTCATCTGGTGGACTCAAGCCTCATCCCTATCTCAAGGGAAGTCCTTCCGTCCTGTCCACTGGCAAGTAGTCACGACAGATGCCAGCCTCATACGCTGGGGAGCGGTGTTTCTCCACCACACCGTCCACGGACGCTGGTCTCCCTCCGAACGCTCCCTTCACATCAACGTTCTAGAGATCTGAGCCATATTTTTGGCCCTTCAGAACTTTCAGCCCTTGCTATTGGGTCTCCCAGTTCGGATCCAGTCAGACAATGCCACAGCTGTGGCTTACATCAACTGTCAAGGAGGAACTCGCAGCAGGGCAGCGATCAAAGAAATATCCAGGATTCTTCTTTGGGCAGAGATGCACATTCCCATTATTTCAGCTGTCCATATTCGGTGAGTAGACAACTGGGCCGCAGACTTTCTCAGCAGACAGGGTCTAGCGGCAGGGGAATGGTCCCTCCACGACGAAGTGTTCCATCAGATCACTCTTCGTTGGGGACTCCCAGATGTGGACCTCATGGCGTCTCGGATGAACGCCAAGGTACATCCCTTCATATCCCGGTCGAGAGACCCGCTAGCACTCGGCTCCGACGCTCTAGTCTTCCCGTGGTCGCAGTTTCGCCTGCCCTACATCTTCCCTCCGTTTCCTCTGATTCCAAGAGTAATCAAGAAAATCAAGGCAAAGGGAATTCCCGTGATCCTCGTGGCCCAGGAGAGCCTGGTACCCAGAGCTTCTCCAACTTCTCAGCGACTCTCCCTGGCGTCTCCCCGACCGCCCGGATCTTCTGTCGCAACGTCCAATATTCCACCAGAATACAGCACAGCTGCATTTGACGGTGTGGCGCTTGAATCCTTGATTCTAGCTAAGTCAGGTCTTTTCTTCTAAGGTAGTTCATACCATGCTTAATGCTCGGAAGCCCTCCTCCGCCAGTATCTATCACAGGACCTGGAAGACCTATCTTTCCTGGTGTGACCGACATCACCGGTCGCCCCTTGGTTTTTCAATCCCTGATGTGCTTGCCTTTCTGCAAGATGGTCTGGACTCTGGACTAACCCTCCGTCCCCTTAAAGGTCAAGTTTCTGCCTTGTCAATTTTTTTCCAGAAGCAGCTGGCTTCTCGCCCTCAGGTCCGTACCTTTCTTCAAGGGGTAGCGCATTTGGTCCCTCCTTATCGCCACCCCTTAGATCCCTGGGATCTGAATCTGGTTCTCGGAGCTCTTCAGCTTCCTCCTTTCGAACCTCTGAGAGAAATCTCTCTTCAACGACTATCTTGGAAAGTTTCCTTTTTAGTCGCTATCACCTCTATCAGGCGAGTGTCCGAACTGGCAGCTCTTTCCTGTCGCTCACCTTACCTGATATTCCATCATGATAAGGTGGTCCTTCGGCCTTCCCCCGCCTTCCTTCCGAAGGTCGTATCCTCTTTCCACCTGAACGAGGACATTGTGTTGCCGTCATTCTGCCTGGCCCCGGTCCACTCCTTTTGAGAAAGCCCTTCACAATCTCTATCTTGTCAGGGCTCTGCGGATCTACATCTCCAGAACAGCGCCGTTGCGCAGGTCCGATGCCCTTTTCGTCCTCCCAGTAGGACACAAGAAGGGCAACCCGGCGTCTAAATCCACAATTTCTCGATGGATCAGGACCGCCATCTGTGAGGCATACAAAGCACGAGGTGCCGTTCCCCCTCATTCTGTGCGGGCCCACTCTACACGAGCAGTGGGTGCCTCCTGGGCTATCCGCCATCAGGCCTCGGCGGCCCAACTTTGCAAGGCCGCTATCTGGTCCAGCGTGCACACGTTCACAAAATTCTACAGAGTGCATACTCATACCTCCGCGGATGCTGCTTTTGGAAGACAAGTCCTTCAGGCGGCAGTGGCCCATTTATAAGTGGCCACTGCTCGGTTCTGACAGTGTTTTCATATAAGTTCACTGCAGTTGCAGTTGTTGGTCAGCTCTTAGTCTGATGTTATACACTGTTATTAGTTCAGTTCCCACCCAGGGACTGCTTTGGAACGTCCCACGGTCTGTGTCCCCCAATGAAAAGGCAAGAAAGGAAAGGACATTTTTGTGTACTCACCGTAAAATGTCTGTCTTGGAGCCTTTCATTGGGGGACACAGCTCCCACCCTTGTGGTTTTGGTTATCCGTTTCCTACTGCTTTACACCAAACTGAGCTAGTTCCCGCCTAGCTGGGGTTATATGCTGTGGGAGGAGGAGCTAACTCTTTTTTTAAATCTAGTGTCAAGCCTCTCCTGGGGACAACATATAACCCACGGTCTGTGTCCCCCAGTGAAAGGCTCCAAGAAAGACATTTTACGGTGAGTACACAAAAATGTCCTTTTTTCACCTAACTATAAGCAATATGAGTCTGAGTATCGTCTGAGTGTCGTCTGAGTGTGAACATCAGACATTTAATAATTTTTATGATACAATAATCAAGATATTTAGAACATACAATAGATTGTAATACAACTTTAGAACACAACTGTAATAAATTGTAAATATGTAATACAATATGTAATATATGTAATCTACTGTATATTACATAGTGTATTACATATTTACATTTTATTACAGTTTTTTTGTGTTCTAAAGTTGTATTACAATAAGTATATTTTATCTAAATATCTTGGTTTTTGTATCATAAAAATGATTAAATGTCTGATGTTCATCACATTGCACTACAATACATTTTTCACTTAACAATAAGCAATATATGTCGGAGTCGTGGAGTCTTGAGTTGGTGCACGGGAAATTGAGGAAACCATTTTCTGCGACAAGATGCGAGGTTACGTCAGGATCTTGAAATACCTTCTGATTTACTGCCTGATATTCGATTGTTGGAAAGTATTGGAATCACTGACCCTAATCTCCAAGGTCAGAGACCTTTTACAGACCTGAAATGTAAAGGGTGCTTTATACGCTGCGACATCGCTAGCGATCTCGTTAGCGATGTGACACGCCAAATCGCAGATGCACTATAAAACGACCTATGTGTGATCTCGGCCGATCGCATCTGCGATCTGGCGTGTCACATCGCTAACTGGATCGCTAGCGATGTTGCAGTGTGTAAAGCACCCTTAAGAGTACTAAATTTCCCCCCTCTTTAGGCGATCAATCAGCTATTGATATCTTTTGAGGATTTAGTGTCTCGTGAAATTCGTAATATATCACAATCCTCCCGTTTTACACCTTACAACTTGTTAAGGGTGGAAATGGAGACCTTGAGAAATCTTGAACATGACAAACACATTGCCACCCTTGTCAGAGGGTTTAATGACAATGTGTTTGTCATGGATGTTGATCAGTATGTACAGATGTGTAGAAATGTTTTGGGTGACAAAACTGGATATGAGAAACTCTTCAAATCCACTGAATTTATATCTAGAAGAGCTTAAGGTATTTTGGATGAGGGTCTGAATTTATGTATCAAAAGGATGCAGTGATGGTGACCTTCTACTGCCTACCAAAGATACATAAGGACCTCCACCCTTTGAAGGGGAGGCCCATTCTATCTGGGATTGACAGCTTGACCCAGAACTGTGGCATCTATCTCGACAGAATCCTAAAGCCATTTGGGTCAGCTATACCATAGTATGTGAAAGACACACCTGACCTCTTACGGAAACTAGAGGGCACGCTGGTGAATGAGGGTGCCCTCCTTGGAAGTATTGATGTGGAGGCCCTCTATTCTTCGATACCACACACTAAGGGTCTAGAGGCAGTGAAATACTTTCTAAGTATACGTGGTTCTCAGTATTCTGATCACAACAAATTTGTTCCAAGACTTTTGGATTTTTGTTTGAAGAGGAATATCTTCAATTTGATGGGCGGATCTACCACCAACTCAGTGGCACTGCTATGGGGAGCCCTTGTGCTCCCTCATACGCAAATTTGTTCCTGGATTGGTGGGAGGAGACGCAGATTTTTGTTGAGACAAAGGAAGGGACATCTAAATTTGAGGTATGGGCCCGCTGCTTTTTCGACATACTGATTGTATGGACTGGCTCAAGGATGGAGTTATCAGACTATGTGGCGGGCCTGGATCAGAACGACACTCTCAGATTTACTCACGTTATCGAGGAAGAGTCGCTGCCCTTCCTACATCAACCTACTATAAGCCCACAGCTACAAATTCCCTCAGGTGGGAAAGCAGCCATCCTTTTCACCTAAGGAGAGGGATTCCGAAAGGTCAGTTCCTCCGTTTACGGAGGAACTGTACTGATAAACGGGTTTTTGAGAGCCAATCAAGGGAACTTTGTGATAAATTTAAGGAAAGAGGTTACCCTAAAGAAATTTTGAAGAGCGCCTACCATGAGGCAAAAAATGCCTTCAGAACGGAACTACTGGTTAATCGACAGACCAACTACTGAAGATGGTACCACTCGGTTTATTACCACATTTGATAATGGGGCTACCGAAGTTAGCAAAGTCTTTGAACATCATTGGCCTGTCCTGTTAATGGACAAAGATGTGGTCCCCTCACTCCCCCGATGACCTTTGATTAATTATAAAAGGAAAATCTCTTGGCGATAGGCTGGTACACAGCCATTTTTAGAGAAGCCAACAGACAAATTGGTTGTCAAGGGAAGTGAAGGGGTGCTTTAAATGCTCCAAATGTATAGCATGCCCTTTTCTGGAAGTCGGAAAAAACGTCAGGAGTAATGTCTTCAACAGGACTTTTGAGATACGTCACTTCATTAACTGTCGATGTCAGGGAGTGATTTACAAGGCCACGTGTGCCTGCGGACTGGAGTACGTGGGTAAAACCATCCGTGAGATGTAGGGTGGGTGACCACCTTGGGGACATCGAACATCAAAGAGACAAGCCACTGGCCAGACATATCTGGGCAAAACATGGTGGCGACCCTTCAGTGGTGCGCTTTATTGGCATTGATGTGGTCCCAAGACCAAAGAGGTGAGGAAATTGGGACAAAAAAGTACTCCAAAAAGAAACAAAATTGATTTTTACCCTGGGCACCCTGTCTCCACAGGGGTTAAACCGAACACCTACAATTTGCCAGCTTTATATAAGTCTGGAAGGACAATTACAGCCAGAGATAGCCTTGCTTACAGATATCTTTAAAGATGTAACCCTTATAGTTCTGGATGGATGAAAATGGTTCCATCCCCTTAAATCTGGAACCCAAGAAATTGTGCACTCTTAGGCTATGTGCGCACGTTGCGTACAAGCCCTGCAGAAATTTCTGCAGCGATCTGAAGAGCACATGTGCGCTTAAGATCGCTGCAGAAATGTCCGTAGTGAGCGCCGATTCCATGCGCTCTGCCTGCAGCTCCTGCCATAGACAGAGCAGGAGCTGCCGGCAAAGCGCAGGAAAGAAGTGACATGTCACTTCTTTTTGCGCAGCGCTTCGGCAGTAGCTGAAGCGCTGCACTCTTAAACGCCACGTGCGCACGGCCCCTGCACAGTCTCCATAGACTGTGCAGGGGACGCAGGACGCATGCAGTTACGCTGCGCTACAAAGCGCAGCGTAACTGCATGTTTTTACGCGACGTGCGCACATAGCCTTACAATATTTGGGCTTTGATTTGACTATTTATGAATATATGATAGAATGCTAATTGGTAAACATAATTACATTGGTTTATCCCCAGAAACCCAGTGATGCTTAAAATATAAAATTAAATATGACATGGAAATGCTTCTTTCATAATTAGCGTAATATATAGGCCTTGATCTATGTTTGGGACTGCCTATATATGTTTCAAAGGTGTGGATAGAAATGGGGAATTCTGTCTATATTCCAATCTCTTTATGAATTTTGCTATGTTAACGATGTGTGAATGGAGACCCGATCCAGAGATGCTATGTGCGAGCGACAGCGAGAGTTTTCCCTTTCGCCCATGACGGCACCACCTGAGAGGTTCCGCCCACATCAGGACAGGAAACCCACTGATAAAAACGCGGTACCTCTCCTCCACATGAGTTTGGTTTCCTGTCCTGATGGGACAACCCACGGATTCTCCCAGGTCTGACCCGGTGTGGAAGTTTGGTTTCTTACCAAAAGCCGGCATTCGGGCCTGGATGCACCTCCCCAGGGCTTTGGCTGTCTGCAGTGGTGGGGCGCGGGTCTGGAGCGGGAGCTCGGCTCTGCGTCGCCCCAGGCTATGTGATCCTCACACGGAGCCCGCGAGACGGGCACCCTGCTGACGGAACACTGGTGTGAAGAGGAAGTGACGTGGCACCCGGAAGTTCATCACCTGCGCATGTGGAAGGTGTTCCAAGATGGTGGCGCCCAGTGAACGGATTTCAGGCGGGAAATTTGAACCAGGGTGGTATGAGGAGTCCCCTTCGCTGCATTCTGGTGAGTATGACTTCTCCCCTATTCAGGATGGAAGACAACTCTCCACCAGAGCAGGATGTGCTGGAACAGCGTACAGATTCCCAGGGCAGCAAGGGGAGCGCTCCTCCGGCAGGGCTAGTCCCTCCAGTCCGGCAAGTCGACATTCCGGGGGGTCTGAGAAATCCAAATCTGGAAGTCATAAACTGCCTCCGAAACCGGTACCAGATCCGCCATCTTGGGGGGTGAGTGTCTGCTGCTGCATTTCATTGTTTAAAAGTCTCCCCCCTATGTTCCCTTTTTTCAGGAGGTACCTCTAAGAGGAATCATAGGAATTGTGGGGTTTACAAGGACAGTCTATACTCAGGGGGCCTTGTCCCACCTGTATCAGAGAGTTATTCTGTTTTATTTAATGTTTAATTGAATGTTGAAATTACATACAAAATTAAAAAACATGATCAAAGACCAAATCCTGACATGTTTCGGACCCTAGAACAGGGTCCTTCTTCCTAGGCAACATGGACAAATATGTATGTTGAATTTATAAGAGGAAACATGAACTTGTCTCTGTGAATCAGTATCCAAGTGAAAACATCTGTTGTAGACTGATTGTTAATTTAAGACAAGACAGAGAGCAAAAAAAAAAAAAAAAAGAGGCTGCTGGGTGTTGTGGTGCGCACCTGTAACCCTAGCTATATTGGGAGGCTTGGACTGTTGTATCACTTGTGATTCTCAGTTCTGGTCCAGATTGTGCTATGTAGATCAGATGGTTACTGTCCTCCTCTGCTGACTGAGGAAGGGTTGTACCTGGCCAAAAAAATCCCAAGGCAAATCAAAGCACTGTTAAAAAAAAAAAACAAAAAAACAAAAAACAAAAACCACGAAGAGCTTAGTATACCATTGTGACGCTCTACATGTGATCAAAAATACATACCGTATTTTTCGGACTATAAGACGCACCTGACCATAAGACGCACCCTGGTTTTAGAGGAAGAAAATAGGAAAATAAAACTTTAAGCAAAAAAATGTGGTCATGACACAGTGTTATGGGGCGAGGATCTGCTGCTGACACTCTTATGGAGGTAATGTCCCCAAATTCTCTTCTAAGGTACCCCATCCTGGTAATGATCCTTTTGCCTTGTATATGATCCTGCTATAAACCCCCATCCTGCTCATATACCCCCATCCTGCTCATATACCCCCATCCTGCTCATATACCTCCTTCCTGCTCATATACCCCCATCCTGCTCGTATACCAGCATCCTGCTCATATTCCCCCATCCATCCTGTTCATATACCCCCATCCTGTTCATATACCCCCATCCTGTTGATATACCCCCCCCCATCCATCCTGTTCATATACCCCCATCCATCCTTTTCATATACCCCCATCCATCCTTTTCATATACTCCCATCCTTTTCATATACTCCCATCCTTTTCATATACTCCCATCCTGTTCATATTCCCCCATCCATCCTGCTCATATACTGCCATCCTGTTCATATACCCCCATCCTGTTCATATACCCCCATCCATCCTGCTCGTATACTGCCATCCTGTTCATATACCCCCATCCTGTTCATATATCCCCATCCATCCTGCTCGTATACTGCCATCCTGTTCATATACCCCCATCCTGTTCATATATCCCCATCCATCCTGCTCATATACCCCCATCCTGTTCATATACCCCCCATCCATCCTGCTATATGCCCCCATCTTGCTCATATACCATCCTGGTATATGGCCTGTATCCTATAGCACAGAGAAAAAAACCCCAAACATTTATACTCACCTTTTCCTCACTCCCTGCAGCACCGATCATCTTCCTCTCTGCGCTGCTGACCTGTGTGTGTGGAGCCGTTCCCCTGCAGCACGCGATGTCTTCCTGTCTGTGCCGATCAGCTGATCAGCACAGATCAGCTGACCGGCACAGACAGGAAGACATCGCGTGCTGCAGTAGGACGGCTCCACACACGGGGACGGGTGAGTACACTGATTTACTGCACCCCGCGCTGATGACGCGCGGGGAGCAGTGAATACAGCCACACATGATCACTCCAGGCTGTAATTGCCAGGGGTGATCATGCGAACCGGCTCTTTACTATGCGCGTGTCGCCGCTCGTCCTCCCGCCCACCTGTCAGCGCTGGCTTCTGCGCTGAGAAATGGGCGGGAGGATGGGCGTGCATATGTAATGAGCGGCTCACGTGGTCACAGCAGGCTGCTACAGCCTGCTCGTGCCCCCGATGACCCGCTCCACCGCAGCACTTCATTCCCCGCAGCCACAGTCAGACCATAAGACGCACCCCCAACTTTCCCCCAACATTTGGGGGGAAAAAAGTGCGTCTTATGGTCCGAAAAATACGGTAGTTTATAATTATATCATTCCAGATGTTAAGTGTAAATAAGCGAATGCCACAGCACCAGAAAGCCTGCTTCTATTGTTCTCTGTTGTCAGCCATTATACAGAACTGTTATTGGTATAGAGAGGCTGCAACTATTATCCCTTGTTGTCAATCTTTACAAGTCATAGAATAACTATTATAATGTGGGAGAACTACTGCTTTTATTCTCTGTTGTCAGCTATTACTAACCAAGAAAAGGCCATTATAATATGGGGGAACCACATCCACTTTTCTCTATTGTCAACCTTAACAGTCTAGAAAAGAAGCTATTGTAATATGGAAACTAACATCTATTGTTCTCTATTATCAGCCATACAAGCTGCAAAAAAAAAAAGAAAAACAAAAAACAAACCCTGGGGTAATCTTAGTAGAAGGAAATTGCATCTACTACTCTTCTCTGGTTTTGGTTTATGTATGGAAGCGCCAAGCCTCAAGGCTGAGTTGAGAGATATTATCCGTGCTGAAGTCAGGGAAACACATAACCAATCCACTAGGAACTTCAGATAAATCAGGCGGCTCTGAACGGGGTTCAAGAAAATTGTCACCTGCCTCTTCCTCATCCTTGGACTCATCTTCCTCAGACGTGGACGGCCGCCTATGCTTCCCATCCTCTGAGGTGACACCACTAGTGAAAGCTGTCCGCTCCACTGTGGGGCTGGTGGATGATTAAGATCCTGAATCCACACAAGACCTCATGTTGGAGGCCTGGATTGCAGGTTTGTGGTACCTGGAAGGCTGCAGCAGGAGCTCTTCGCCCGGCGGTGGCAGGTACATGTGTAACAAGGTCCCTAATGGTCTGGGTCCAACAATTAAAAGACCAACTTAAAGGTAACGTGTCTAGTAAGGACATTATTTCCTCAATTCCACGTATACAGGGGGCGGCAGACTTCTAGCAGATGCTTACATCGACTAGCTCAAATTATCTGCAAAGGTAGCAGCTCTTTCAAATTCAGCCAGAAGGGCCCTCTAGTTGAAATGCCGGAAGGGAGACGTACAGTCCAGGAACAGACTATGCGGGTACCTTGTGAAGGAGACTTTTTGTTTGGATCACAACTGGATGACCTTCTGTCCAAAGCTGCAAACAATAACCAAGGATTTCCAGCTGTACAAACTCCATTCCCTCGTAGCCATCCGTTTCGGAGGAAGCAATTTTCCATAACTGAAGAGTTCCTCAGGATTATGTTTGGTCCATCATCCTCTACCAAGCCACAAGGCCTTCAATGACGCCACCATCCAAGTGGGGGGGGCTCTCCCTCTTCCTTCTTGCATGGGAAACTATTTCCTCCAGCCCGTGGATTCTACGGATCATTGCAAAAGGGCTGACGTTACAACTGGAGTCGCCCCTCGGGGGTATTTTAGTGTATTATCTATATGACGGGGAGAGTGATAGTGATCTCCATCCTAGAGCACTTAGGGTGGGTCATAAATCAGGAAAATTCTAGAACACAAACCTCAACAGCGTCGGTCTTTCTTGGGGCTGATCCTGGATTCAGACGCTCAGAAGTCTTTTTCTCCTGGAGGAGCAGATACTGAAGTCACAATCCCTGGTCACCTTGGCGATTGAAAAACCAGTCATGACCCTCAGACAGGCTGTCTCTTATGGGGACCCTCACATCCTGCGTCCCCGCGGTTCCTTGGGCTCATATAGATATGAGATCTTTTCAGATGGAAGTCCTGGCCTGACAGCAACAGTCAGGAGGTCTACTTGGATATGAGAATCCGCTTGGATCCAAAGGTGTAGCTTTCTCTGTCCTGGTGACTTAATTCATCTGTCCGCAGGGGTGTCATGGTGTCCCAACATCACGGATATCGTCACAACAGATGCAGGTCACTTAGACTGGGGAGCTTACCTGAGAACTCACCTGTTACAAGGTCTATGGGACGATCATGTGAGGACTCCGTCCTCAAACTTCAGTGAACTAACTGCAATAAAATCAGCCAGGGATCATCCCATGACGTTAGATGCAATGCCGATCCCCTGGTCACAGGGTCTTTTATATGCCTTCCACCCCTGGTTCTTCTTCCAGCGGTGCTCAGGAAGCTTCGGGAAGACAAAGCCCTCATTATCCTCATAGCTCACTTCTGGCCAAAAAGAGCCTGGCTCTGTTGGCTCCAAAGATTGGCAATATCAGACCCTTGTATACTGCCGGACAGGACAGACCTACTAGTCCAGGGTCCAATGTGCCAACCCAAGGCTCCTACCCTCCACTTGACAGCGTGGCATTTGAAAGGCGGCTGCTCCTAGCACACGGATTCTCTGAGAATTTAGTTAAACTCTCCTTAAAAGTAGGAAGCCGGTCGCCACTGGTATTTAGGGAAAGGTCTGGTGGAAAATCCAGCAAGTTTCCGGGGCACAGATCGGGGGTCCCCCTCTCTTCCCGGCCATCCTGGAATTCCTTCAGTAAGGGTTGGATTGAACTTATCCTCTTGCACCTTGAAGGTAGAAGTCTAGGAGCCCTCTATAAACATAACCTCACAGAGAATAGATGGATTAGCAGGTTCATTGAATCCTGTGCTAGAGCGACTCCTGTCCCTTCTCCTCGCATGCCTCCCTGGGATTAAATCTTGTCCTTGATGCTCTTATAGACACCCCATTGAGCCCCTTTTAAGATGTTCCCTTCAAGACCCTGAAGGTGGTACTACTCATCGCTAGACGGGTGGGTGACCTACAGGCGCTCTCCATTGTCCATCCATATACCCAAATTTTGTTCGATAAGGTGGTATTGCGTACAGATCCCTCATAGCCTAAAGTGGTCAAGCCCTTCACAGGTCCAAGGAATTAATACTGCCTTCCATTGTGACCCTCCTTCCAATGACAAAGTGGACAGGCTCCTTAGCTGCATGTGAGACTTGCCCTTATAACCTACTTAGATAGGACCAGGGAATGGCAGGAATCTCAGGCCCTGTTTATGTTCCAGGGAAAGTCCCGGGGCTGTAAAGTATCTACAAGCACCTTGGCTAAGTGGGCTCGGGATGCTATGTCGCTGGGCTACTCATCTAAGGGGTTGCCAGTTCCCCTGCAGATTAGGGCTATTCCACTGGGTCACTTTCTACTACTTGGGCTGAGTGGGCAGAGGTCTCTATTGATCATATATGCAGGGCCGCCACTTGGTCCTCCTCCTCTACCTTTTTCCGTCACTATAGACTTGACTTGCTCTCCACGGCCGACCCTTCTTGGTAGATGGGAATTACAGGCGGTGGTCCCTCCCTAAGGTGATTGGTCTCTAGAATCTCTCAGGTGGTGCTGTCATGGGCGAAAGGGAAAAATCTTAATTACTTACCGGTAATGGGATTTTCAGAAGCCCATGACAGCACCCTTAGTCCTTCCCCCCCCCCCCCCAAAATCACTGGTTATGGGCACCCTTCGGGGAGTATTAGAGTTAAGGGTTAAAGGTGTAGACCTTTGGTGGTGGTGTGATTAACATTTTTGTTTGTGTTTTTGTTGGTCCTCTCTGGCTTTGTAAATCTGGTGTGGAGGAGAGGTACCGCCTTTTTATCAGTGGGTTTCCTGAACTGATGTGGGCGGAACCTATCTCTCAGGTGGTGCTGTCATGGGCTTCTGAAAATCCCATTACCGGTAAGTAAGATTTTCTCACGTGTCCATATATGTGCTCTTCAGCTTGGACGGGTCCGTTTTATTCATTGGAATTGCTCCCTCCACACTGCTATGACGCATTTGTGACACTTCTTCCATGCCTAGCACCTCCTACACTTGAATTGAACGCGAATGTTTGCGTTCCAAATCTGGAGCTTGCGCAGTAGTTCTGAGTTCGTTCTGCCCACTGCATGACGCGCTCACTGGCATGCCGGCAGTGAAGCTCCGGATGTGCTGTGCACACCGGATGTTTTGAACTAGTTTAACGCACACTGAATGCAAACCTCCGGACCATGTGGCTCTCTATGGAGGTAATGCTAGCCTGAACGGAGTGAGACAGCAATCACTGGGCTGAATCACCTGGGGATTAAATTAACCATTGGTGAGTTTTTTTTAATTGGATGCTTTCTTTGATTGGTTCTACAATGCTTATATACCCTCTATTATGTGTGCTCTGGCTCCTTAGTGTGTTGTTGGAAGCTTGGGCACAAGACCTCTGACCTCTAGTGTGATACCGGAGTCAGCTGATGATTCTAATGAGATAAAACGCGTCGGGACGAGGGCCAGGAATAATATATGGGCACTAAGAGAGGGTTAGATGTGGTCTACCCTTGTTAGGGTGGAAGTTATCGGGGTGACAGGCGAAATCAGTTTCCCTAGGGACGTTGTAGAGTCAGATTAAAGCCGAATCTGGAAGGACCCACACGGAGGAAACCTTGATATACCCCAACCTGCAAGGAATAAGTGAGATCGTTTTCAACTCATCTAAACTAACCTTGATTTCTATGGATTCCTCTTTGAGGACCACTATGCACTATATGGTTTGTTTATATTGAGTTTTTTTTATAATTTTTTCTGTACTCATATACTGGACCACTGTCCAATTTTGAGTGAAATCATCATACTCCAATATTTGTATTTGTATGTTTTGTTTTTTTTGCTAATTCGATTATATGTTTAGAGGCTCCTTGGTTATTGTGCTTTAGGCTGAGATTGTCAGGAAACCAAGGTGCTTTGGGTTACTTGTTTACCTAATCTAGGTTTTTATTGATATTAGGATTAAAAGTTACATTTTATACATTTTAGCCTCTTTAATATTGCTTTTTTTTATAATTTTCTGAGATAATGACCTTTTGGGCTTTCATAGGCTGTAAGCCATAATCCTCAACATTAACAGAAATACTTGAAAGATCACTCTGTAATGATCCTATATAATGTGTTTAACTTTTTGTAGTGAATTACTGAAATTAACTTTTTGATGATATTTTAATTTATTGAGATGCACTTGTAGATGTCATGTAGGGACAGTCAGGCAACCAACCAGAGTCGATTGACTTTTTATAATAGACCACTGCTGTAATAAAATGGCGTTCATAGTATCCCACTCCAATATTACATGCTTAGTATCAATTCTTCCCACTTTTATAGTACGTGTTTTTGATATTTTACAAATATTTAATAAAAAAAGTTTAATCTCTTCTCAGTGAGAAAAAGCTCACTTGACACATGTCAATAGTGTCCATTTAGTATTTGTTGGTCTTGTATGGGTATGAAACGCTTGAGAATTAAAATTAAACACAGTGGGTGGAGCCACATGTACCACCATCGTTTGGCACTTAAAACAAAAAGCAAATTGTGCAATTGTTAATGTAAACTAAAGGGTTTATTACTCTGTTTACCTTTTATAGTACTAGAAACTCATTTGTATGGTAGGCCGACACCGCCTCTGGTCTGACACCTCAGTCGCTGCGCAATCTCTATTGAGAGCCTGGTGTGGGCGGACAGCTCCCAGCTCTGCTGTATTCCTGAATCTAAATTTTTTGATTGTGCCAGAACGGCTGCAACCAGAAATCTATGCGATAT
Source organism: Anomaloglossus baeobatrachus (assembly GCF_048569485.1). Classification (NCBI taxonomy): domain Eukaryota; kingdom Metazoa; phylum Chordata; class Amphibia; order Anura; family Aromobatidae; genus Anomaloglossus; species Anomaloglossus baeobatrachus. The sequence goes on from NC_134358.1 coordinate 342,261,249, forward strand.
ATTGTTAGATTCAGGATCTCTTTGCCTACATTATGTTGCTGTCAGCTGAGGTAGCAAAAACTTGCTGACATTCCCTTCAGAGCCAAACAATTACACGTATTTTAATGCTTTTATAACTTAAAGGTTTTGTTCGCTTTTTTTGCGCTTTTGTTTTTTTTTACTTTCAAGATTTGTAACTTTTTTTTTTTTGTGTGTGTGTGCATAAATCTAGCTGTATGAGGGCTTGTATTTGCAGGGAAAGCTATAGTTTTAAACTGTTTAATTTACTATACTGGACTGTGTGTACTAAAAAAGACAGAGAAACAAAATCTAAATGTGGCAAATTGGTGTGTGGGAAAATCCATTATTCAGGCATTCGTTTTGTGATATATTTTTTTTTTTTTTTTTCTGCATTTAGCATATTTCAAAAATGAACCTGTCCGTATTCTCCAGGTCAGTACAATTACATTGATACCAAACTGAGGCTCAAAACTGTATCTGTCTCACATGGCCACATGTTCCTCACAGCACATCTTGTTAGTAAGACCCTAAGGCTGGGGCCACACGGGGACTACTGCGATCCCCTTGCATGAGACTCGGCTCGTGCTGGCAGTACAGCAGAGCCGAGTCTCATGCTTGTGTCCTTGCAACTGAGGTCCGTTCGTGCGAGCAGACCTCAGCTGTGGGGGGCGGGCCGGCACTCAGGAGGGGAGGGAGGGATTTCTCTCCCTCTCGCCTGTGTAGCCGGCTATAGACATTCTCGCTCTGCACGCACGGTACACCGGTGTACCGCGAGTGCAGTGCGATTTTTCTCTCGCCCCATTCACTTGAATGGGTGCGAGAGAAAGAGTCTCTGATTACAATCGCAGCATGCTGCGATTGTTTTCTCGGTCCGATTAGGGCTGAGAAAATAATCGCTCATGTGTGCTGACACACAGGCTAGAATTGGTCCGAGGGGAATGCGATGTTTTATCGCACTCCACTCGCACCGATTTTCTCGCCGTGTGGCTTAGGCCTAAGGCCCCTTCTACACACCATATTTTTGCCATCAGTCACAATCTGTTTTCTCGACGGTTCAATGGATCCGTCGCAGATTGTGGGTAATCTGATGCGACAGATCCGTGTACAAAACGGATCCATCATATCAGCTTTTTCAGGCCAAACGTTACTTGCTGAGAGAGAGACTCCGTCCGACTGACAAGCATTTTTCGACGGAGCCGTCGAATGACAGATGAAACTTGAGGCCATCCGTCACAATCCGTCGCTAATACAAGTCAATGAGAAAAAAAAAGGATCCAACGGCATCAGTCGTCGGATCCGTTTTTTTTTCTAAATTCGACAGATTGTGACTGATATAAAAAAACTGATGTGTGAAGGGGACCTGATTGGAAGAAAAAATGTAAATTGTCTCTTTATGCATCTCCTGCACATTAATTTCTTTAAGCCACTATTGCAGTAAAAATGGTCTTAACTTTAATTGATAAATGCCTTGAAAGGTATAATTTCAAAAATGGGGTCACTACTGTTCTTACACCTTGGGAACTGTTTAAAATATTACAACTTTCACAGTATTTTGTGTAAACACATTGATGAATCGTGGACACTGTGTATCTTGAAAATAAAATAAGTACCGTATTTTTCTGACTATTAGACGCACCTTTTTCCCCCAAATGTTGGAGGAAAGTGGGGGGTGCTTCTTATAGTCTGAATGTAGCGCTGCGGGGAATGAGGGTGCTGAGGTGAAGCTGGTCATCGGGGGCATGAGCAGGCTGCAGCAGCAGCGCCTGCCGTGACCACGTGGGCCCGCTCATTTCATATGCACGCATCCTCCCGCCCATCATGTCTCTGCTCTGAAGCCGGCGCTGACAAGTGGGCGGGATGATGGGTGGGGGATGCGTGCATAATAAACAGCCAGGCCGCATGATCACCCCTGGCAACCACAGCCTGGAGTGATCATGTGCGGCTGTATTCACTGCCCCCCGTGCATCAAGATCAGCGCGGGGTGCAGTGAATCAGTACACTCAGCGACAACGATCCCTGCAGCACCGCGATGTCCTTCTGTCTGCCGGCAGCGGCTGTGTGTGTGGAAACTAGCGGTGCTCACAGGGATGACGTCATCGCTGTGCGCACGTGTCCACGGCCGGCACAAACAGGAGGACGAGCAATGCTGCAGGGAGCGTGGCCGGCTCCATACAGGTAAGCGGCACAGCTGCTGGCACAGACGGGAGGAGGAGCGATGCTGCAGGGAGCGAGGAAAGGTGAGTATAAACGTTTTATTTATTTATTTATTTTTTTTGTGTGCCACAGGATGCGGGTATATAGCAGGATGACGGCATATACCAGAATGGGGGTATATTATGAGCAGGATGGGGTTATATAGCAGGATGGGGGCACATAGCAGGATGGGGGCACATAACAGTATGCGGCCATACACCAAGATGGGGTATAAAGCAGGATGCGGCTATACGCCAAGATGGGGTATATAGCAGGATGCCGCAATACGCCAGGATGGGGTATATAGCAGGATGCGGCCATATGCCAGGATGGGGGTATATAGCAGGATGCGGCCATACGCCAAGATGGGGTATATAGCAGGATGCAGCCATACGCCAGGATGGGGTATATAGCAGGATGCGGCCATACGCCAAGATGGGGTATATAGCAGGATAAGGGCATACGCCAGGATGGGGTATATAGCAGGATGCTGCCATACGCCAGGATGGGGTATATAGCAGGATGCGGCCATACGCCAAGATGGGGTATATAGCAGGATAAGGGCATACGCTAGGATGGGGTATATAGCAGGATGCTGCCATATGCCAGGATGGGGTATATAGCAGGATGCGGCCATATGCCAGGATGGGGTATATAGCAGGATGGGAGCACATACCAGGATGGCAGTATATAGCAGGATGTGGTCTATACCAGGATGAGGGACATATATAGAGATAGAGATACAAACAAGGCAGGAGGATCATTACCAGGATGGGGTACCTGAGTTAGAGAATTTGGGGAGATTACCCACAGTGTCAGCAGCAGATCCTCGCTCCATAACAATGTCATGACCACATTTTTTGCTTAAAATTTTATTTTCCCATTTTCCTCTTCTAAAACCAGGGTGCGTCTTATGGTCCGGTGCGTCTTATAGTCCGAAAAATACAGTACTTTACTGAAGCCATAAAGTGTATCTTGAAAGTCCGATAACTACTGGTTTATGATATTAATTGGTGCAGAGTAGTTTGTAAAAAAAAAAAAAAAAAAATTCTAGCCTTTTTTGTTCACCATGCTGTGTTCCCTTGCAATGTCTTGTTTGTTTTTGTTTTTTTCTTCCATAGTCAGGTGACCACTGCAATAAGTACACAGCATCTTTTTTTTTTTTTTTTTTTTTTTTCCCCTCTCCTGAAAAAGTGTGTTCTCTCCTGAAGAGGAGAAAACGTTCTAATTAAAAACAGTGCGATATCGTCTGCTGCAGCTAATAGGGATAAGATGAGCTGTTCTCCAGCGCGCGCTCTCGCGGTCATAACGAGATCTGAAGAAGCGAGGGCGCATGCGCCGCTCTCTCAGGCACAAAACTGGGTAATGCGGACTTCAAAAACATGGCGCCGGAGATGAGCGCTATGCGCAGGCGCCTACTCCGACGCCGTGTTACTGAATAGAGAAATTTGCATATGGCCAGTGAGAGGGAGGAACAGGCGTCGGGGGGGCTGGGATACACGTGCATAACCCGCCCGGACATTATCTGGAGAAGTGCAACTGTCAATCAAAAACATGTTGAATTTTTTAACTTCATAAACTTGGATTTCACAGCCTAAGCATCCAAGCTGCCCACTAATGGTATGTAGATAATCTGCCTGATAGTGTCAGTACTGCACTGGCTTTACCTTATATACGAAAATCCTAATGTTTGGTTCCCTTTAACCACGCTCTGGCTGCTTCTTGTGGTCCGCAGGCACATGGATCCGGTAACAATCGCAGCTGATGCAGGGGCTGCTGCTGTCTTTGCTTCATGTCAGCCAGCGTTGAGCTCTCTCTGCACACCTCCCAAAGGCAGCGCGATGGCCAATCAGACCAGTAATAGTGCCTTTTACAGTCACTTAATCATTATTCTCCTGCGGCTCGGGCATATGAGGTGTGCTGCTGAAGCACTATAATGGCAGCCCCTGCATCGGCCGCGATTCTTACCGGGTCCATATGTTTGTAGACTGCAAGAACCAGGGAAGAGACTGCCGAAGGAACGGATGATAGGTGAGAATAGTGTGTGTGTGTGTGTGTGTGTGTGTGTGTGTGTGTGTGTGTGCGTGCGCAGTAGGGGACCAGGATGGGACTTTGCCACAAGTTGAGGAACCAATTGTTTGAATTTCAATTAGTTTCTATGGGTAAATTTGCCTTGCTGTACGAGTAACTTGATTACGAGCACACTCACAGAATAAATTATGCTCGTAATGCAAGGTTCCACTGTACTTATCTGCCTGTTGTGTCTTGCACCGTTCTTCGCCGTCACAGATCAGTCCTGCTGGCAATTCAGCTGCTTCAGCTGACGTTACATCAACAGAGCGGCAGCTTCTTTTCTACTCTGTTGACTGTCAGGGTGGATTTGATTTAAATCTAACTGATTTAAATCACGATTTGAATCACGATTTAAATCACTAGTCAGTAAGGCTTGATTTAAATCAGTGATTTAAATCAAAGTTTCTACCTAAACTAGTTCTTGCTACTTTAACATGCAAGTAGATGAAGATTTTTAGAATCACTTTTTATTACTTTTTTCTCCCCAGTTTAATGGGTTAATCATTCATATTTGGACACCACTGTTCTGTTGTACTTAAGAAGGAGAAAAATAATCCTGACCTTAATAACAATTTAAATAGATTTATTCAACTGAAACAATAACATTACAGCATAAGTTATTTGCTTAAACAAACATCCATGTTTGTTAACTAATTTGGCTAAACAAAATATATATATATATATATATATATATATATATATATATATATATATATATATATATATATATATATATATATATATATATATATATATATATATATATATATATATAATATATTTTAAGAAACTTAGACTGTCAGCCCAGCCGACACATGAAAAACTTATATACTACTGTCCCTGCTGTCCTCTGTAGCTCACTTGTCGTCATCTTCATAATCATCATCATAATCATCTTCTTTTTTGTTCCTATTCATAATCTGGAAAAGAAAAACAAGCTTTCCTGCTTTATTGGGTCCCAACCGATTTCTCAATTTAGAATAAATGAGTCCAAAGGAAGAGAATATTCTTTCAACGCCTGCAGAAGAAGCTACTGCTGTTAAAAGTGAAATCATTACTTGAACAGTCTCTCTAAATCCAAGCGCTTAAGAGACTTCCACCAGTTTACTGGTGTGACCTTCCTTTAAAATATCTTCAGCAAACATATTTCTTGAATGGTTCCCCCTTAGCTCTGAAGTTTATTATAGTTGGCATTAAAGATGGATGATTGCTGGATACCCATGTCATAGCTAACTCCTCTTCCTCAGCACTTAGGTTTTGACCCTGATATTGGATATTGACAATATTTGCCAAAAAATGAGCTGGAGTCAGTGCTTGTCCTATTCGTTTGTTGACTGCTTGTAATTTAATTCTGTCAATGTGTAGTTCTGTTTTTAAGTGTTCACCCGGTTCCTTCCAAATTTCAACAGCATCCGCAATAAAACAGCTATTTTTCTGTATTTTGTTTAAAGCTTGAGAGATGGGTTTCAAGAAGCTCAGTATATCTTCAACATTTCTCTTAAGTCCAATGATGAGGATTTTGGCCGTGACAGTGCCATCTATTTTATCTCGATTTTCTTCACAAAGTGTCATCAGAATAGGCCAGTTTTTGATATACTGCTCAAAACAGTCCACCACAGAGTTCCATCTAACATCTTGTTGGATCGTTAGCTTGGTTCCACCCATCCTTTTCAGAGCTGCTGCAGCAAAATGATTATTACGGAAGTATTTAGCAATTTCAACAACATTAGCCTTTATTTCTGGAACACTTAAGTATTTGGCTAAGAAGTGCAGCAAATGAGCACTGCAACCATATGTTATTAGCAGCTTTGTATTCCCTCCCTGCTCTTCTAAATCTCTTCTCATCTTGGATACATTTGCAGCATTGTCAGTGACCAAACTGCGTACTAGACATTTGAATTTTTGTTCACATGTCGTTATAGCTTTTACTGCCACTTCTTGTAAGTATTCTGCTGTGTGTGTGCATTTCCTGACGTATCAGTTGTTTGTGCAAGGAAGACTTTACCTTCTTCTGTTAAACAAGCACATACAATAGGATCATTGTGGACATTACTCCACCCATCAATACTTAGGTTAACAATTTTACCCTCCAGAGCTGTTGCACATTGCTCCATTTCTCTGTCATACACTTGATCCAGCAGTTTCCCTGCAACATCAGGTCTGCTGGGTGGACTGTATCCTGGTCTCAGTGACTGAACCATATTAATGAAATGTGGGTTCTCAGTCAGACGGAAAGAAGAGTTCGTTGCATAAATAAACCGGGCAATTTTTTCATCAATCAACTCTTTTTTTCTAATCTGCTAGTTCTTATCACAAACCTATCTATGGTGGTTCCGGGAGGTAAAGGTTTTTTCTTCCTTTTGGGTGATGGTGATATGTGGCTGTGGGTGTCTAATGATGCTGCTGCTGCTAATGAAGCACTATCCTGGATGGATAACTCTGAAACTGTAGAACAGGATGATGGTGATCTTGGAGGTGGATAGTTTCCAGAATCCATGAATTCCCCTAAACAAAAAAAGTCAATGCTGTTATTTTATTGTTTATTATACAATTTCTGCTTATTGTGCACAACACATCACTGCCCCTGCCCCAAAAGGAATATTTGTTTTTCTTCATAACTACCAAATGACAGTAACATGCAGTAATAATAAGAAATATAATTTTTCTCACACATGACAGTTCAGTCTTTAGAAATAGGATTCAATAAAAATGTTTACCAACCTGAAGATCCTGCCTGTTCAGAAGTGTTTCTTTGGTCATCTTCATCACCGCACTTCTCATGATGTTGCCTCATTCGCGCCACCAGGCCTTGCATCTCTTTGTTGCATCGTTTGCATTTTGCACGCATGCCTGCCTTACCGATAGGCGAAGGAGCTTCATTAAAATATTCCCAAACTGGGTCTCTTTTACGGCCTGCTGCCATTATAAGGAAAGAATGTAATAAACCTCAGATCGTACACACAAACAGATCCAGACTTGTCTGTCTGTGGCTATGCTGCAGTATTGTGCTCAAAGTTTCACTTTCATTTTCTTGTCTGCTTGCCCTTCCTCCTCCTCACACTTAGATTCCCATTCTTCTTGTGTTGTGCAGATCTATTCCACTCCAAACAATCAGAAACATATTGTCTAACTTCTTGGACTTGGCACTGAAGGGGTTGATTCTGTATTCATAGGTTTGTAGAACAATAGGATTAAGGTCTTTTTCTCAACTCTGTTCATGTTGTAATATTTTTGCCGTGAAGAAGAGGCTGGGACCTCTGCGGAGTAAAATTCAGTTTTGAGAACTGCGTAAGTAAAGCGAGCGTCTGTGATAATAGATAATATAGGAGAGAAACTGCCCACTAATCCTACAGAAACCTCTGGAAGAGCATGGCATTGTGAATGTTACACATATACAGCCTTTATTCTACTGAGTTAAACAACTCAGCTTTATCTCATGATGGAAGAACCTTTGGATGGTAAAATATTTTCCTCAAAAAGCAGTTTATTGAAAAAAATCCGATTTAAATCAAAAAAATCCGTTTTTTTTTGTTTTTTTTTTTTTAAAAACCCATTGATTTTTATCCACCCTGTTGACTGTGCTGGACCGCTGATGTCATGCTGAGTAATGGCTCACACTGTTAAGCAGCGGGGCACAACAGTCAGGTAGTACTTAGGAACATTGTTTATAATAAAAAAAAAAAAAAAAGTCCCAGATAGCCCTCTAATATGGACGATGGATTTAAAGTTTACCTCTTTTATTTTTGTTATAGGAACTCAAAGAAATGAGATCTTAAAAGCTATGGAAGTATTGCCTATATTAAAGGAGAAAGTTGCCTACCTCTCAGGTAAGTTCTTAGCAGATAATTTATTTTTTTATTTTTAGTGCACCTTTGATTCCTTGGTGCTGTACATGAGAAAGCATACCTCCCAACATTTAAAGATGAGAAAGGGAGAGAAAGTATGCGTCGCGCTTAGCACGCTGCGGCAATTTTAAGCCATGCCCCCTAACCACACCCATTTTGCAATCTTTCACGCCCACATCCAATCCTTTTCAGCACTGCTGATCACATTGTTTAAGGCTGCGTGCCCACAATCAGTATTTGCAGCATTTTGGATGTAGCGTGTTTTTGCTGTGTCTAAAACGCTGCATTGTACAGTACAAGCACTGTGGAGGGATTTCTAGAAATCTCATGCTCACTGTGCTTGTTTTTTCTGCAGCAAACACTGACCTGCGGAGCGTCTTTCCAGACTGCAGTATATCAATTGTTTGCTGCAGTTGCATGCGTCCTCCGTAGGGAGAACACAGCAGGAGACCGCAGCGCACTGAACCCTGATCGTGGGCACAGGCAGCTGCGTTCTCCTGCGGAGGAGACGTGCAGCCCCGCAGGCCAGGACTCGCTGCCTCCAGGACACAGTGAGTCCTGATCGTGGGCACAGGCATACGCGCATATACGGTACATATTTGAAGACAAATTCCCTAAAATACATATAAACAGACAAATCTATACACAGTCATCTGCACTGACATACATAGATATATACATCATACATATACACACATTGGAGGTAATATGGGGAAGCCGGCAGCAGCCGCACTCACCTACCCCGCTTGTCTCTGTCCAGCTCCTCCTCGGCATGTGATCACTTGGCAACACTTTAACAGACCTAGCCACGCACAGTGCACACTGACACCGCTGTGTATGTATCACAAGGGAGGATGGGGGTTTTATATACTAATATATCTATATATATAATTGCCTTATTCTGTCTCTGTCTCTGTCTGGCTCCAAAATTGTGGCCTTACAGTGACAAGCGTCTGATTGGCCGTTGCCTCGGCCTGGCCCCGCCCCCCCGCACGGATTGGCCGCTCGCCCCGGCCCTCTGCACGCCTCTGGATCGTGACGGAGCCGGTGAACGCTGGTAACCATTATACACATCGGGTAACTAAGGTCCCTTAGTTACCCGATGTGTATCATAGTTACCAGCGTACACCGGCTCCCGGTACACATGTGCAGGGAGCCGGCATTATACTCCTCTCCCCCCAGGACTACTCCTATTATAGTCCTCCTATTATACTTCTCTCTGAGTACAATAGGAGAACTATTATAGCATGGGGGATGGAGCACGATGGGGAGTGCGCAGCATGGGGGATGGAGCACGATGGGGTGCGCAGCATGGGGGATGGAGCACGATGGGGGGTGCGCAGCATGGGGGATGTAGCACGATGTGGGGTGCGCAGCATGGGGGATGGAGCACGATGGGGGGTGCGCAGCATGGGGGATGGAGCACGATGGGGGGTGCGCAGCATGGGGGATGGAGCACGATGGGGGATGGAGCACGATGGGGGGTGCGCAGCATGGGGGGATGGAGCACGATGGGGGGTGCACAGCATGGGGGATGTAGCACGATGGGGAGTGCGCAGCATGGGGGATGGAGCACGATGGGGAGTGTGCAGCAGCATGGGGGATGGAGCACGATGGGGAGTGCGCAGCATGGGGGATGGAACACGATGGGGGGGTGCGCAGCATGGGGGATGGAGCACGTTGGGGGGTGCGCAGCATGGGGGATGGAGCACGATGGGGGGGTGCAGCATGGGGGATGGAGCACGATGGGGGGTGGCGCGCAGCATGGGGGATGGAGCACGATGGGGGTTGCGCAGCATGGGGGATGGAGCACGATAGGGGGTGCGCAGCATGGGGGATGGAGCCCGATGGGGGGTGCGCAGCATGGGGGATGGAGCACGATGGGGGGTGCGCAGCATGGGGATGGAGCACGATGGGGGGTGAGCAGCATGGGGGATGAAGCACGATGGGGAATGCGCAGCATGGGGGATGGAGCACGATGGGGGGTGCGCAGCATGGGGGATGGAGCACGATGGGGGGTGCGCAGCATGGGGATTTAGCACGATGGGGGGTGTCACAAACCACCGGGGGGGTCACTCAGAAATCCCCCGCGCTGGCTACCAGTACGTCACAATCGGGGGGTAACAAGTGGGGGTCACCCCTCCTTTATACCTCCCGACCGACAGACAGAGCACGTGACGCGCTCTCTAGCGCCCCTCTTATAGTCAGGCCAATTATGGAATTGCCCGACAATAAGCAAGGAGGCCGCTATACTACTTATGCCGATTATTGAAGGGTCCCCGGTGAGAGTAAGGTATATATTCCCCCGACCTCCGCGGGCGGAATATATAAAATCTCCCCGAATCTCACTGGCCTCCCCACAATAATCCTTGGCACAATTCGCTGCCACCAACCGATTTACGGTAACTATTAGCCGAACACACACAGACGTGGGATTCAAGATCGAGATAACAGAACAGCCCAAGATTAATTATATAATTTAATCAGCCTAAAGCACACTAGAAACTACAATATATACAATAGGGAATCTACAGAATATACATATGTCAGAGTACAGTTACAATCAAAGCATGGGTTACAAACAGGCATACACAGTTCCAGCAGTTACCTTGTTGCGTCTGGCCACAGGGGGGCGCTGTAGACCAGGTTTCCAGGAACTCCCTCACATGTCTTTCCCAACCAGGCCCCCGAGCAGAAGAACACTGGAAAATGGCCGAAGTAGGGTTATCAACCTGGGCAATCCAGGTCCCCTCCTACCTTAGTGACCTCACAGGGAAGCACTGCTCCACCCCTGGCTGGAGTTATGGACAAAATCCACAACATGGAATATGGCCATAACTTGGCCTGGGAGCGTCGTAGGCGGACGCCAATGCTCTCATTGTGACAGTTATGAATTTAGCTACAGAACGAGGGGACTCATGACCTGTCTGCCAGTTCCCCATTGGCTGATATCACGCCTGGGGCATTTCCCAATGTCCTGCTCCCATAAAAAGGGGGTGCCGGCATCGTCCACATGCGGAGACACCATTTTTATGGTTGCCATATTTATCGGAAATATGGCTTGCGAGATATGAACCATTTTTTACTGGAGTCGTTCTGTCTGGCTATTCCATAGCCTTGCTAATTAGATAGCAGCTCCTACTACAGGGTGACGGCAGGGAGTCATCCTGTGTCCATTGTCCCCACACCACCTCATCTCCATATCACAGGACATGGCCATGGAGGTGTAACACCTTCACAGATGCTGGACATTGAGAACAAGAAGGGAGGGGGCACTGCCAGGGAGTGATGAGAGATTATGACTGGAGTCATAATTCATCTTCATATCCCGGGATTTGCCTCACACCTCCCCCCTTTTGAGGGCGCTAGGGGGCAGCACACTCCGGTGTTCCCCCGTGCGCCCGTCCGCGACCTCTCCTTGTCGGGACAGCCCGTCTGCGTTACCGTGGTCACGGCCCCTTTTGTGGCGAATGGTGAAGTTGTATTGCTGGAGCGCAAGGCTCCATCGCAACAATCGCCCATTCGTCCCAGAGACGGTGTGCAACCAGCTGAGGGGATTGTGGTCCGTCTCCACGATGAAGTGGCGCCCGTATAGATAGGGTTGCAGACGCTGCAGGGCCCACACTATGGCCAGGCACTCCTTCTCCATCGTGGAATAGGCAACTTCCCTTGGTAACAGCTTCCTGCTCAGGTACAAGACTGGGTGCTCTTGGCTCGCAGAGTCCACCTGGCTGAGCACCGCACCGAGGCCGAAGTCACTGGCGTCGGTCTGTACTACAAACGGCCGCGTGAAGTCGGCTGCCTGTAGCACGGGCGGGCTGGACAGGGCGTCCTTTAGGGCCCGGAAGGCTGTCTCGCAGTCCATTGTCCAATCGACTGCAGAGGGCAGCTTCTTCTTGGTGAGGTCCGTCAAGGGCTTTGCCAGGCTACTATAGCATGGAACAAACCTCCTATAGTACCCAGCGGTCCCCAAGAAGGACATCACCTGCTTCTTGGTCCTGGGGGTGGGCCAGGATGCGATGGCTTCCACTTTCTCAGGCTCGGGCTTCAGTGTTCTCCCGCCTACCCGGTGACCGAGGTACTGGACCTCGCTCATGGCCAGCTGACACTTTCCCGGCTTGATGGTCAAACCTGCCCGGTGGATCCGCCTGAGCACCTGTGCTAGATGCTCTAGGTGGTCCTCCCAGGTGGGACTGAAGACGGCAATGTCATCCAGGTACGCGGCCGCGTACCCTTCAAGTCCCTTGAGCAGGGTGTTGACCATCCGCTGGAAAGTGGCAGGGGCATTCCTCATCCCGAATGGCATCACCGTGGACTCGTACAGTCCAAATGGGGTAATAAAGGCAGAGCGTTCCCTGGCCTTGCGAGTCAGGGGGATCTGCCAATATCCCCGGCTCAGATCCATGATGGTCAGGTACTGAGCCCCGGCCAACTGATCGAGCAGGTCATCGATGCGTGGCATTGGGTACGCATCGGCGACCGTGACCGCATTGAGCCCCCTGTAGTCCACGCAGAACCGAGTGGTTCGGCCCTTCTTAGGGACGAGGACTACAGGCGAGGCCCAAGCGCTGTTGGATGCCTGGATCACCCCCAGCTTCAGCATCTCGTCAATCTCCTGGCGCATGTGTTGCTGCACCTCCAGGGAGACCCGATATGCTGAACGCCGGATCGGGGGATGATCCCCAGTGTCCACGTGATGGACAGCCAAGTCAGTCCTTCCGGGCTGGTTGGTAAACAACCCCCGGAAGGGGAGGAGGGTGGCCCACAGCTGGGACCGTTGGTCTTCCAAGAGCTGGTGGCCAACCTCCACATCCTCAATGGATCCGCCTGCCCTAACCTGGGCTAGCATATCCAAGAGGGTTTCCGCTTCTCCCTCCTCGGGCAGGTTGCACACGGGGAGCGCACATGCCTCCCGCTCATGATGTGCCTTCATCATGTTCACATGGAAGGGCTTCCGCCTTCCACGGGCAGGGTCCAGGGTGACCAGGTACGTTACAGGGTTGAGCTGCTGGTACACGAGGTATGGGCCTTCCCAGGCTGCCTGAAGCTTGTCCTGTGGTACGGGGACCAGTACCCACACCTTTTGACCCACTTGGTAGGTCCTCTCACAAGCGTTCTGGTCGTACCAACGCTTCTGATCGGCCTGGGCTTGAGCCATATTGTCGTGTACCAGTTGCGTCAAGGCCTGCATTTTGTCCCGGAAGCGCATGACATACTCGATAACCGACACTCCAGGGGTGGCCAAATCCCCTTCCCAAGCCTCTTTCACCAGAGCCAGGGGGCCCCGCACACGTCGCCCGTACAGGAGCTCAAACGGTGAGAATCCTGGTGAGGCCTGTGGAACCTCCCGGTAAGCAAATAACAGGTGTGGGAGATACCGCTCCCAGTCACGCCCATGGGAGTCGACCAACATCTTAAGCATCTGCTTTAAGGTGCCATTGAACCGCTCGCACAGGCCATTAGTCTGTGGATGGTACGGGCTGGCCACCAGATGTCGCACCTGGACTTGCTTACAGAGGGCCTCCATCAGCTGGGACATGAATTGGGTCCCCCGGTCAGTGAGCATTTCCTGGGGAAAACCCACTCGGGAGAAAATCTCCAGCAATGCGGTGGCCACCTTGTCAGCCCGAATGGACGACAAGGCCACTGCTTCTGGGTACCGGGTGGCATAGTCCACTACCGTCAGTATGAAGCGTTTCCCGGAGCTGCTGGGGATGGCCAGCGGGCCGACCAGATCCACAGCCACCCTCCTGAAAGGCTCATCGATGATTGGCAGAGATACTAGTGGGGCTTTGGGGCGTGGCCCCGCCTTCCCCACTCTCTGACAGGTTTCACACGAACGGCAGTAGGCAGCCACATCGGCCCCCATTTTTGGCCAGTAGAAATGCTGGTTTAACCTGGCCTTGGTCTTAGCGATCCCTAGGTGTCCGGCCATCGGAATCTCATGTGCGATCCGCAACAACTCCGTCCGGAACGGATAGGGTACCACCAACTGTCGGTCCCTGGGCCACGCCTCCGGTGAACCCTGCTGGACCGTGGCCCGGTACAGCCGTCCTTGGTCCCAGACCACTCGCTCCGGGTCCGAGTCCGAGGGAGGCTGTGCCGCCTGCTCCTTAAGAGCTTTCAGGCTGTCGTCAGCTTCTAACGCTGCCTGAAACCCCTGACTAGATGTGGCCAGAATCGACGAGACTGTCACATCTTCGGTCAGTACCCCGGGACCTGTGTCCTGGCCTCCACCTGACTCGGCTGCCACTTGGTCAGAAGGGGAAGAGCTATCGGACCTCCGGGAGGCCCCTTGGCTTCCAGCACTCCCACTGCGGGTGACAGCGGCCACAGCCGCTGCGACCGTGGGTCGTGCCTGCTCCTCCTCCGTTCCTGACCAAGTCGCCGGTTCAGGCAGACCGACCTGGCTTCCTGACACCCCGGTTGTGGGGGAACCATGCACCGAGATCTTACCTGGGAGCACTTCCGCTCCTGGACCGGCCCCAATCTCACCTGCCTGTTCCCCTCCTGCAGCAACAGAACCCCGCTGTGAAATCTCTGGGGACCCCACATTTGCTGTGGTAGCCCCCACCCCACACACTGGTCCTCCCCCTGCAGCACCCTGCTCTCTGCTTATCCCTGCAGAGGGCAACAGATCCCAGCTCACAGGCTGGTTACTTGTAGAGGCATTGTCACACCTTTCTCTGACCCCCTCCCCTCCTGTCACAGCTGCAGCTGAGTGTGTGTCTATGGTGTCTATGCAAGCGGAAATATCAGAGTTCACTCCCTCCTCCCTTACATCATTCATAGATAACACATTAACATTGTTAGGAGTCATGTCAGTACGGGCTGAAGGTTCAGCCCTTGGGGGGGGCCCAAACTGGGAGGTTATCTGCCCCAAATCTGTCCCAAGTAGCACGTTTGCGGGGATCCGATCAGTTACCCCCACCTCCCTCACCCCTCGCCCTGCGCCCCAGTCCACATAAATGTCAGCAACAGGCAGCGCCGGGTCAGTGCCTCCAATCCCGGAGACAGCGAGGGTTTTTCCAGGGATCAAGTCTTGGGGGGACACCATCTCAGGCCGCACCAGAGTCACCTCCGAGGCGCTGTCTCGCAGTCCTATGGTCACAGACCGGCCGACGGTGACAGGTTGGAAGCTGTCCAGGGACCTACCACCACCCCCACCCACACAATACACCTTGGGCGGCCCTTGGGACGGGGACGGAGCCGGGGCCTTGGGACGCTGAGGGCACATGGCCTTGAAGTGTCCAGGTAGGTTGCACTGGTGGCACCGTCTTGGTTCCGCCACGGGCCTGGAGAGGGGAGTTGAGGGGGACACCCCCTGCAGTCTAGGGGCAGGTGGGGCAGTCGCAGAATTCATCTTACCCCCTCTCCAGGTGCTGCTGGTGGCCGCTCTCCTGGCTTCAGGAGCCCGATTGTTGGTGTAGTCATCGGCCAGGGCAGCTGTAGCCGTGGACCCCTTTGGCTTCTGGTCTCGGATGAACTGGCGGAGATCCTCAGGGCAGTTCCACAAGAGTTGCTCCGTGATGAACAAGTCCAGGATCTCCGGTCCGGTGGAAAGCTGCAGGCCTTGGGTCCAGTGGTCGGCAGCTCGGGCAAGTGCCCGCCTGTGGTCAGCCCAGGAGTCCTTTGGTCCCTTCTGTAGGCTCCGGAACTTCTTGCGGTAGGACTCTGGGGTGAGGTTGTACTGTTGGATCAGGGCCCGCTTGATGGTGTCGTAGCCCTGATCTGCCTCAGCAGGCAAGTCCCCAAGGATATCCAGGGCCTTACCCCTTAAACGGGGGGTCAGGTATTTGGCCCACTGGTCCTTGTTCAGATGGTGCTGCAAGCAAGTCCGTTCAAAAGCAGTCAAGAAAGAGTCCAAGTCTCCATCCTTCTCCAGCACTGGGAAGTCCTCAACACGGACCTTTGGAAGTTTGGTGTCTTGAAGGTCACGTGTGGCTGATGAGGGCCGGAGCTGAGCTAGCTGCAGCTGGTAGTCACGCTCTGCCTGGCGCTCTTCACGCGCTGCCTGCCGCTCCGCAGCCTCAGCCTCACGCGCTGCTTGCCGCTCTGCCCTGCGCTCTGCCAGGAGTCCCTTGTAGCCCTCCTGGTCTCCAGCCTGGAGAAGGGCCATAGCCATTTGAAGAAGGCTATCCGAGCCTCCCAGGCTCGGTGGAATGGCACGTGGTGATCTGCGGCCCGCTGCGGAGCCTGGTGATTCACTGTCCATTTCAGAGCGGAGGGCTGGCATCTGGCTCGTTGAGGACCCTTGGGCGAGCTCCTCCTCATTTTGTCCAGCAGTGCCAGGTTGTGCGATGTCCTCTGCAGAGCTGTTCTCTGGCGTCTGGCTCCTGGAGGACTCGTGGACAACCTCCTCATCGTCTCTGGCCTTAGCATCGGCCATTCCTTTGGCTTTGCTCCTGGTGCTCTCAGCCATTCTTGCAGACTTTTGGTCACTGACACAGAACTGACACCTGATGCCTCCACACACCTTACAGTATCTGCACTCTGACACTCTAGTGTTGAGCTAGTCTGAAGACCCCAGCAGCCACAGCTGCTGCAGGCAGTCTTTAGTGTCTGGGAGTATGGGTCTCACACTCACACACACTATTATCTCGATCCCACCGCTATGCCACCAATATGTCACAAACCACCGGGGGGGTCACTCAGAAATCCCCCGCGCTGGCTACCAGTACGTCACAATCGGGGGGTAACAAGTGGGGGTCACCCCTCCTTTATACCTCCCGACCGACAGACAGAGCACGTGACGCGCTCTCTAGCGCCCCTCTTATAGTCAGGCCAATTATGGAATTGCCCGACAATAAGCAAGGAGGCCGCTATACTACTTATGCCGATTATTGAAGGGTCCCCGGTGAGAGTAAGGTATATATTCCCCCGACCTCCGCGGGCGGAATATATAAAATCTCCCCGAATCTCACTGGCCTCCCCACAATAATCCTTGGCACAATTCGCTGCCACCAACCGATTTACGGTAACTATTAGCCGAACACACAGACGTGGGATTCAAGATCGAGATAACAGAACAGCCCAAGATTAATTATATAATTTAATCAGCCTAAAGCACACTAGAAACTACAATATATACAATAGGGAATCTACAGAATATACATATGTCAGAGTACAGTTACAATCAAAGCATGGGTTACAAACAGGCATACACAGTTCCAGCAGTTACCTTGTTGCGTCTGGCCACAGGGGGGCGCTGTAGACCAGGTTTCCAGGAACTCCCTCACAGGTCTTTCCCAACCAGGCCCCCGAGCAGAAGAACACTGGAAAATGGCCGAAGTAGGGTTATCAACCTGG
>NC_134358.1:342283668-342308668 GCF_048569485.1 Anomaloglossus baeobatrachus
GGGCATACAAATTTGGTGGGGGGGTGACTGGAGGCATATAGCTCTGGTGAGGATGGGGTTGGGGCATACAGCTCTGGGTAGGTGGGGGGGGTCACATACAGTGTTCCTTGGTGTTCAGCTCCTCTTCCTGCAGTCTCTTTATCTGTGGACAGAGCTCAGCATGTTGCTCGGTAGCTGCGCCCACAGATGCACTTCCGTACACAAACAGCCCAGCAGTGAGCAGAAAGTGCACGCTGAGCTGCAGGTGCCGATTAAAGTGCCGGCAGCCAGAGTGCTGCTGCCGCCCACCCATAACAGCGGCAGCACAGAGCCAGAGCAGTGAAGCAGCGCTCGGCTCTGCTCTGCTCATGTGCATTAGGAGGGGGAGAGAAGGGGTGGGCGGAGCCACGGGACAAAAGCCTCACGATCGTGACACCGGGACGCCCGCTGAAATCCGGTTTAGTCCCGCTGTATCCAGGACGGTTGGGAGGTATGGAGAAAGGGTTACATTCAAAATACAAATTACAATGAACAAACTAATAATGACAGGCTAGTACAGAAATGAGAGGGCCTTGCCTCTATGGGCTTACATGATAATGAGGGAGGAGACAGTAGGTTGGGGGGGTTAGAGGGGGTTGCAGCAGTTCCAGTGATGGTTAAGTGGCATTGCTTTCTTTTAAGCTCTCTTGAAACGTTGTGTTTTTAAGTTCCATGTTGTAGCACAGAATTTTAAATGATGGGGAATACTGTGGAGAAGTCATGGAGGCAATTGTGTGAGAACTAGAAGTGTTGAGGAGAGAAGGGGGATTTAGGAGGACCGGCGATTCGTCGTGGGAAGAGATCAGGAGATTTGTTTGGAGGTATATGGAGCGGACAGATTATGGGCACCTTTGTTAGTCAAAGTTGATATAGCATGCTGTTTGTTCCCTTTTCATTATGGTTAATGCTCTATTTACTCATGGCATGGTCTCAGGAGCTGGGCCCATTGTCAGTAGGGTCCGATTGTAGTTTAACCCCTTCACGACCATGGACTGAAAGATCAGTCATGATGCCCTGGGCCTTAAAGATCAAGGACGGATCTTTCCGTCATGGCGGAATCGCGGCACCGGAGCCCCCGGTGACTGCGATCGGTTAACACAAACCGCCGATTCGGGAAGGAGGGGACCTGTACCTGACCTCAGGAGGGGTGGTGCCTCCTTCCTGAACCTACGGAGGCTGTGATTGGTTGAGCGGCGTTCGTCAGCCAATCACAGCCACTGTAATGTTCCAGCCATTTAAAATGGCTGAAACACTGAAATCCAGCCCTGACCAGTGCAGCTGTAGCACTGGCCATTGGCTGGAGCTAGGTGACCTCACTGGATCACCCTCCCCCCAGTTCTAGCAGCTCTGATTGGAGAGATCGGCCTTGTGACCTATCTCTCCAATCACCATGGACCTATTGCCGGTCCTGAGCACGCCAGCACACACAGTGAGTGTATACAGTGCAATAGCAGGGCGACAAGCTCCGGTTCCATGCTGTTATGTGACGGGAGCGTGGGACCTGGAACTTGCCGCGCTGCCATTGCACTGTATGAAACCGGCGAAAAGCCTACCTATTCGCCGCCGCTGCCCTCCTCCATCTGCCACAGTGCCACCGCTCTCCCCGATCTGCTGCCCGCCCCCTCTCCTCCGTAATGTGCTGCCCGGCCCCTCCCCCTCGTGATCGGCTGCGCGCCCCCTCCCCTCCGTTATGTGCTGCGCGCCCCCTCCCCTCCGTTATGTGCTGCCCGCTCCCCCCCCCCACCTCTCACACCTGTGATCGGCTACCCGCCCCCTCCCCTGCCACCCCCGTAATGTGTGCTCCCTCCCCTGTCACCCCCGTGATGTGTGCTCCCTCCCCTGTCACCCCCGTGATGTGTGCTCCCTCCCCTGTCACCCCCATGATGTGTGCTCCCTCCCCTGTCACCTCCGTGATCTGTGCTTCCTCCCCTGTCACCCCCGTGAGCTGTGCTTCCTCCCCTGTCACCCCCGTGAGCTGTGCTCCCTCCCCTGTCACCCCCGTGATGTGCGCTCCCTCACCTTTAACCCCCGTGATGTGCGCTCCCTCACCTCTAACCCTTGGGATGTGCGCTCCGTCCCCTGTCATCCCCAGGATGTGCGCTCTCCCTCCCGAACCTCTCACCCTCCCCGGGATGTGCGCTCTCCCTCCCGAACCTCTCACCCTCCCCGATCTGCTGCCTCCTTAATCTCCTGTGATCCTGCTGCCTAGATCCATCCTGTAAGATAACTATCCCCAATCTCACCTCCCACTCCCCTTCCCCCCCCATCCCCCATCTCACCTCCCACTCCCCTTCCCCCCCCCCATCCCCCCTTCCCCCCATCCTCCGCCGCTCCTGCATCCACTGCGCCCTCTCCCATCCGCCCCCACCCTATCCCAGCCGCTGTCGTCTCACATTCACAGATTCTCCCTTTATATGCCGCTGCCCCCCCATCTGCCGCCCCCCATTTGCCGCTGTTCTGATCCATCCTGTAAGTATTGTTCGTGGCTCTTTTCAAACTATCCCCAATCGCATCTCCCACTCCCTCCCCCTCCTCCCCCACCTGCTTGCAGCCAAGTGCTGATCAGCTACGTGATTGGCTGATCAGGTACGTAATTGTTGCTCTAGTTTTTTTTTTTTTCTTTCTTGTGCATCCCAAATAAAAAAAAAAAGACAAAACTTGAACGATTAGGTACCTGATCAGCAATCGTCCTGCAGTCGTACTCGAGTTTGGACAGGACTTCTTTTTTACAACCCACCTAGTCACCCCCCCCCCCTTTTTTCAGAACATCCGTGCGTGCGCCCTGATTTTTTTTTTTTTTTTCTATGCCATGGGGGTCTAGTTTCCAAAATGGGGTCACATGTGGGGGAGCTCCACTGTTTCGGCACCTCAGGGGCTCTCCAATCACAACATGGAATACGCTAATTATCCCATACAATTTTGCATTTGAAAAGTCAAATGACGCTCCTTGCATTCTGAGCCCCGCCATGCTCCCAAACATTTGATTTCCACCACATATGAGGTATCTATGTACTCAGGAGAAATTGCACCATACATTTTATGGTGCAATTTTTCCTGATACCCTTGTGGAAAAAAAAGCTACCTGGTTGAAGGAACAATTTCGTCAAAACATCTAGATAAATTCCATGAGGGGTCTAGTTTCCAAAATGGGGTCACATGTGGGGGAGCTCCACTGTTTCGGCACCTCGGGGGCTTTCCAAACGCAACATGGTGCGGCTAACGATTCCAGCTAATTTTCTGTTCAAAAAATGAAATGACGCTCCTTCCCTTCCGAGTCCTGCTGTGCGCCCAAAAAGTGTTTTTTCGCCACATATGAGGTATCTGCGTGCTCAGAAGAAATTGCCCAACAAATTTTGGGGGTTCATTTAATCCTGCTACCCTTGTGAATATGCAATATTTGAGGCTAAATTAACATTTTTGTTGCAAAAAGTAAAATGTTCATTTTTTTCCTTCCACATTGCTTTAGTTACTGTGAAGCACCTGAAGGGTTAATAACCTTCTTGAATGTGATTTTGAGTAGCCTGAGGGGTGCCGTTTTTGGAATGGTGTCACTTTTGGGTGTTTTGTGTCACGTAGACCTTTCAAAATCGCTTCAAATGTGATGTGGTCCCTTAAAGTGGCTTTGTAAATTTTGTTGTAAAAATAAGATATTGCTCATAAACTTTGAACCCCTATAACTTCCTTAAATTTTTTTTTTCCCCAAAATTGTTCTGATGTAAAGTAGACATGTGGGAAATGTTATTTATTAATTATTTTGTGTCATATGTCTCGTTGGTTTTAGAACATAAAAATTAAAAGTTTGAAAATTACAAAATTTTCGCGACATTTACGTTTTTTTCACAAACGCAAAAAATATCGGCCTAAATTTACCACTAACATGAAGCCCAATATGTCACAAAAAAACAGTCTCAGAATCACCGGGATCCGTTGAAGCGTTCCAGAATTATAACCTCATAAAGTGACACTGGTCAAAATTGCAAAAAATGTCCTGGTCTTGAGGGTCAAAATAGGCTTGGGGCTGAAGAGGTTAAGGCTATGTTCACACAGGGCGTTTTTGCTGTGGTTTTTTTTTTCCTCTACAGCAAAACCTTGTCTTGCGGCAGGAAGTCACCTGGTGATTTTCTGCCTTTTTGGTGTGATTTTTGGCCAGGCTTTTGGTGCTGTTTATATGGCGTTTTTTACTGCGTTTTTTTTGCACTTCCTCTGGTAGTGATGGCTGGACTGTCCAGACACATGGGGGTTAAAAAATAACAGTGCCGGGCCCAGGCTGAGATTGATCTTGATCCGGCACTCTGGTAATTAAAAAAAAAAAAAAAAAATAATAAAGAAAAAAAATAAATAAAGCAAGCACGCTATACTTACCAGTCTCCAGCACGGCTGTACCTGCTCCTGCGATCCCCTCTTTCTACTTCCGGGTCACTCATTAGCCTCATGCATATTCACTGCTTACCCTGCCGACTGACATCTGTGATTGGTTGCAAACAGACACACCCCAGCCTGTGTCACAGCGTGTCTGATGGCTTCCAATCTCAGATGCTATGCGCACATAATTATGGTTAAAAAAAAACCAAAACAAAATTGGCATAAGGTCCCCCCGTATTATGATACCCAGCACAGTTAAAGCCTACGGCTACAGGCTGCAGCCTCCTGCATTGTGCTTATTTTGTCTGTGCATGAAAATAAAAGGAGCCACATGCGTGTTTTTTTGCTTTTTTTTTTTTTTTTAAACTTTAAAAAACCAGCGTGCGGTCCCTCCAAATTTGATGCCAGACAGCTGGGGGCTGGTATTCTCAAGCTGGGAGACACATGCTTATTGGGCCCCCCAGCCTAATAATAGCAGCTTGCAACTGCCCAGGATTGTTACAATGATTAAATGTGACAATCCTAGCACTTTACCCAGCTCTTCCGATTGCCCTGGTGCGATGGCAATCAGGGTAATAAGGGGTTAATAGCAGCCCCCAGCTGCCACTAAGGCCTAGATTAGAAATGTGTAGGGTCTACTAATCTGTAAGTGAAAGGAAACCGAAAAAATGTCTTTAATATAAAATTAAAGAAAAAACACCCTCTTTCACCGCTTTTTTAACCACCAAAACACCCCTGCAGGTCCGATATAATCCACATGAGCTCCCACGACAATTTCAGCTTTGCTAAATTTGAATTTACACCGAGCGTCCATAGAACATGACCGCCAGTTCTGAGGTTCAGTCAGAGACTGAGTGAGCTGCGCGATGAGCGGTGAAGTCATCCAGGTGATTTGCAGTCACAGGTGGAGGACTGTGGGAACCTCCAGCTGTGACCGCAAATCACCTGAGTGACGTCACCACTGATTGCGCGGCTCACTAAGTCTCTGCCTCAATATCCAAGCAGGCGGTCATATTCTATCCCTGAAAGGCTTAGACCCGTAAAATAAAGTTTATTAAATCATCAGTCTCTATTTGGCAGCAGCGCAGCATTAACCCCGTTCTCCTCTCCAGCACTGAAGTTACAACCGATCACAGACTGTCACACATGGTGGGGGTGCGGTCTTACTGCAACCAATCATTGACGTTGGGCGGGGGAAGCAGTGAGTACGTATGAGGGTTAATGAGCGGACCCGGAAGTAGTATTACAGCAGCGCAGGAGACTGTAAGTATAACTGTCCTGATCTAAACCCCCATCCCTTTCTACCACCATTTTACAGCACAATGTTCGCGTACCCATAGACTTATCTGGGGTTCAGCGTCTGGGCAGATATTCTGGTTCAAGTCTGGCCCCGAAGTGGATTTTTTTTTTTTTTTTTTTTTTTTTTTTTTTTATAAAAAAGTCCAAACGACCTGCCGAACCCAAACATCTTCGGGTTAATCCATCTCTATTTATACCATGGAATCTCTTAGATGTGAAATGAATGAAATACTATTTCTGTCAGCATGCAGATAGTAGTATCATAAGCTTGTGCAAGTAACCTGTATTGCTCCACCTACTGATTTGTTTCTGTAAACCTCCTTTTTTTAATTAATTTTTAATATTGTCATAAGCATCTTGTGATTTGCCAATTACAATTAGATGTGTCTAAATTTATTGACTTATTAGTATTTATTCCTATAACTTCAAGCCATAATATAGAAGCATAGGAGGGTCATGAGACTTAATATTTTATAGAGAACCTGTCCATGTATAAAAACCCCACGGTTAAACTGCAGATATCTGGCTAATAAGCAAGTTCATAGTGTTCTAAAGCTGTGTGTGGCTGTCGCACTGAAACCATAGCTACTGAAAAGGACATTAAGTTTATTTTTTGAGCTTTCAGTGATAGAGGCGTGACCAGTCGGTGATAAGTGCACAGTCAGCAGCAGCTGTAAACATGCTTTGGCACTGACTGACAGCCTTCCAGGCACTGATGAACTATACTGCAAGCTGTCAGTCAGTGTAGGGGCTTGGCTACAGCCACTACTCTCTGAACTGTGTTTTACTCCAGATTTCTGGCACAAATCTTTCATGAATTGGTTTTCATTTTTTAATTTCTTTTCTCCGTTACAAACATACTAGCTTGTAAACTTTTGGTTATTATTTATGTTAAGTCCCACGGTTTGTTACCAGAGATTTTACTTTGAGGACATGTAAATCTTCATCTTACATATGGTTGACTAGTCATAAGCAGACAGCAACAAACCTAAGAAAAAAAGACCGCAGCCCCCACAATAGCTTATAAGATACTTTTCTACTTTCTGAGACGTGACTGTCCACAGAGCTGTGTGTGTTTTCAAGGGTGGTGTGTGTAATTGGAGTAGAGATGACTTATTTTTTACCACTTAAAAAGTGTTGTCCTCCACTTTAAAAGAGCAACATTTTTTTCTAGTATGTATAATATAGTTTTTTGATTCATGGTTTTAACTTTTACAAGGTTTTGTTTGACATTAAACATGATAAATGTGTATTTATACAGGTGGTAGAGATAAAAGAGGCGGTCCAGTTTTAACTTTTCCCGGTCGAAGCAATCATGATAGAATAAGACAAGAAGATCTCAGAAGGCTTCTATCGTATCTTGCATGCATACCTAGGTATGAACTTGTGATACTTAATGATAAAGTAGTTTCTGGTTTTAATTAAACAGTGTATAAATGCAGATCTATAACGTTTTAACTAAAAAACACATACAGCTGTACACTAAAATGCTAACAATAAAGGAACTCAGGTATTGCATTACTGCTATAGGAATATTTGAAAAAAAGATACCTAGCTTATGCATTGGCCAATGCATGTGAGCCCAGCCACCACGGCAAGGTAATCTCTATATACCAGGAATCTAACTTGAAATGCCACTATCTGGCTTAAAAACTTCCATGTCTGGGTAGCTAGACTCTAGCTATAAAGGGGAGTGAGCACAGCCTAGCTAAGATTTTTGTTTATTTTTATAACAGTCTAAGCGAAAATAAACAGTTTTTCAAATCTAAATATATTTGACAGGCTTGCCACTTTCCAATAATTTTTAAAAGCATCCAATAAACACAGTAATAGAGCGACATGTCACCATACGGATTTATCACCTACTTCTGAACTATCGCGTGCACAGCGCTATTCAGTGGGTTTCACTGATGAACTGGTCACATGCTGATCACATACAGGTGATAGATAAATTAGAATATAATGAAAAAGTTAAGTTCTTTCAGTGATTAAATACAAAAAGTGAGACGCATATATTATATAGGCATTACAAACAGAGTGATCTATTTCAAGTGTTTATTTCTGTTAATGTTGATGATTATGGCGAACAGCCAATGAAAGCCCAAAAGTAATGATCTCAGAAAATTAGAGTATTATATAAAATCAACTGAAAAATGATTTTTAACTCAGAAATGTTAGCCTACTGAAAAGTATTTTCAATAAATGCACTCAATATTTGGTCGGAACTCCTTTTGCATGAATTATGGCATCAATGGAGAGTGGCATGGAGGCAATCAGCCTGTGGCACTGCTGAGGTGTTATGGAAGCCCAGGTTGCTTTAATAGCAGCCTTCAGCTCGTCTGCATTGTTGGGTCTGGTGTCTCTCATCTTCCTCTTGACAATACCGGTGAGTTTTACGGCCAATCAAGCAAAGTGATACTGTGGTTATTAAACCCGGTATTGGTACTTTTTTGGCAGTGTGCACAGGTGCCAAAACCTGCTAGAAAATGAAATTTCCATTTCAAAAAGCTCGTTGGCAGAGGAAAGCATGAAGTGCTCTAAAAGTTCTTGGCAGACAGCTGTGTTGTCTTTGATCTTGATAAAACACAGTGAACTTAAACCAGCAGATGACATGGCTTCCCAAACCATCACTGATTTTTGGAAACTTCACATTATACCTCAAGCAGCTTGGATTGTGGCCTCTCCACTTTTCTTCCAGACGCTAAAGGGGGCTTTACCCTCTACGATGTTGCTAGCAATTGCTAGCGATATCGAGCGTGAAAGCACCCGCCGCGTAGTGCTTGCGATATCGTGTGATCGTTTAATCTGAAAACAATACTTTGGACCACCGAGCAACACTCCAGTTCTTTTTCTCCTTGGCCTGAGTAAGACGCTTCTGGCGTTGCCTATTGGTTATGAGTGGCTTGACACAAGGAATGTGACAGTTGTAGCCCATGCCCTGGATATATCTGTGTGGTGGCTCTTGAAGCACTGACTCCAGCAACAGTCTACTCCTTGTGAATTTACCCCAAATTTTTGAATGGTCTTTTCTTAACAATCCTATCAAGGTTGCAGTTATACCGGTTGCTTGGGCACCTTTTTCTACTACATTTTTTCCTTCCACTCAACTTTCCATTAATATGCTTGTATACAGCACTCTGTGAACAGCCAGCGTCTTTAGCAATGACCTTTTGTGGTTTACCCTCCTTATGGAGTGTCAATGACTGCCTTCTGGACATCTGTAAAGTCAGCAGTCTTCCCCATAATTGTGCAGCCTACTGAACCAGACTAAGGTACCATTTTAAATGTTTATGAAGCCTTTGCAGGTGCTTTGTGGTAATTATTCTAATTTTCTGAGATAATGACTTTTGGGTTTTCATTGGCTGTAAGCCATAATCATCAACATTAACAGAAATAAACACTTGAAATACACTGTGTGCAGAATTATTAGGCAAATGAGTATTTTGATCACATGATACTTTTTATACATGTTGTCCTACTCCAAGCTGTATAGGTTTAAGAGCAAACTACCAATTAAGTAAATCAGGTGATGTGCATCTCTGTAATGAGGAGGGGTGTGGTATAATGACATCAACACCCTATATAAGGTGTGCTTAATTTTTAGACAACTTCCTTTCCTTTGGCAAAATGGGTCAGAAGAGAGATTTGACGGGCTCTGAAAAGTCCAAAATTGTAAGATGTTTTGCAGAGGGATGCAACAGTCTTCAAATTGCCAAACGTTTGAAGCGTGATCACCGAACAATCAAGTGTTTCATGGCAAATAGCCAACAGGGTCGCAAGAAGCGTGTTGGGCAAAAAAGGCGCAAAATAACTGCCCATGAATTAAGGAAAATCAAGCGTGAAGCTGCCAAGATGCCATTTGCCACCAATTTGGCCATATTTCAGAGCTGCAACGTTACTGGAGTATCAAAAAGCACAAGGTGTGCCATACTCAGGGACATGGCCAAGGTAAGGAAGGCTGAAAAACGACCACCTTTGAACAAGAAACATAAGATAAAGTATCAAGACTGGGCCAAGAAATATCTTAAGACTGATTTTTCAAAGGTTTTATGGACTGATGAAATGAGTGACTCTTGATGGGCTCCGTAAAGGGCAGAGAGCTCCACTCCGACACCTGCAAGGTGGAGCTGGGCTACTGATATGGGCTGGTATCATCAAAGATGAACTTGTGGGACCTTTTCGGGTTGAGGATAGAGTGAAGCTCAACTCCCAGACCTACTGCCAGTTTCTGGAAGACAACTTCTTCAAGCAGTGTTACAGGAAGAAGTCAGTATCGTTCAAGAAAAACATGATTTTCACGCAGGACAAGGCTCTAATCACATGCATCCAACTACTCCACAGCGTGGCTAGCCAGTAAAGGTCTCAGATGAAAAAATAATGACATGGCCCCCTTGTTCACCTGATCTGAACCCCAAAGAGAACCTGTGATCCCTCATAAAATGTGAGATCTATAGGAGGGGAAAACAATACACCTCTCGCAACAGCGTCTGGGAGGCTGTGGTGGCTGCTGCACGCAATGTTGATCGTAAACAAATCAAGCAACTGACAATCTATGGATGGTAGGCTGTTGTGTCATCATAAAGAAAGGTGGCTATATTGGTCACTAATTTTTGGGTTTTGTTTTTGCATGTCAGATATGTTTGTCTAAATTTTGTGTAGTTATATTGGTTTACCTGGTGAAAATAAATAAGTGAGATGGGAATATATTTGGTTTTTATTAAGTTGCCTAATAATTCTGCACAATAATAGTTAAATGCAAAAACAGATATCCTCCTAGGATAGCCAAATCTAAAAAAAAGCTCCCCTCCAACTTCCAAAAATATTAAGCTTTGATATTTGAGTCTTTTGGGTTGATTGAGAACATAGTTGTTGATCAATAATAAAAAAAACCTCTAAAATACAACTTGCCTATTTAATTCTGCATGCGATGTAGATCACTGTAATGACTCTATATAAAATATGGGTTTCCCTTTTTCTATGGAATTACTGTAATTAACTTTTTTGAGGATATTCTATTTTGAGGTGCACCTGTATATAAATCACCAGTGCTCACTCTGTGAAGTACTGTATGTCAGCTCAATGATGGCATTCCTGAAGCCAACACTGATTCTTTGAAAACAAACATAGAATTTGTATTGCATGGTGTGTGGTGTAAAAAAATTAGGGAAACTTTCCTATACCCCAAATTTACTGGTTTGTGATGTTATGTAGTTCATGTATAAGCATATCTACTAATATGAAGCTTTACATTTAGTTAATTGTTGCATCATTTTTCTTACACTTATTTGCAAGCAATGTTCAATATTTCATTGTTTACCTAATTTCTTTGACTACAGAACCTATAATTTCTTTTAACCCTTTGCGAGCCATCTTCTGTACATGTATGGTGCAATGCCTCTATAGAGCGGGCTCAGGAGTTGATCCCGCTCCATTCACAGTGGTTGTCAGCTGTGTTACACGGCCAACATATGCTTCTAACTACAGCTATTTGAGCTATCTCCAACCTCAGTAACTGGCAGTAACATTTGCGTGGCACTGTCATGGTGTGGAAGAGTGGTAGGAAAAAAAATTACATAAGTAAAGAATGATATATGGTATAAATCTAAATGAAAATTCATTTCTATTAAAAAAAAAAACAAAAACAAACTTTTACTAAGAATTATTTGCATTTTGACCGCTGTACAAAAAAATGTAGACACTCGCCAACATGGTATCATGATTTAACCCTTCCTGATTTTGTGTTTTTTGTTTTTTTTTGCTGGGGTCTCCTCTTAACTTTTCATGCTTTTGCCTTTTATTCCTTATCTACAGCGAGGAGGTATGCAAGCGTGGCTTTACAGTAATTGTAGATATGCGTGGCTCTAAGTGGGACTCTATCAAGCCATTACTGAAGATTTTGCAAGAATCCTTTCCCTGTTGTATTTATATTGCACTGATCATAAAGCCAGATAATTTTTGGCAGAAGCAAAGAATTAATTTTGGAAGCTCCAAATTTGAATTTGAGGTGAGCATTTGTTATTTTGATCTTTCTTGGCCATACTTTATAGGAGTTTTTGTGTAAACTTTGATAAATTACCTAACAAACATATTACATAATTGTGTTTATTAACTTCTATAAAGTATTACATAATAAGCCATTATTATAAGATAATTTTTTTTTTAACAGCGCATTCACCATTGCAGTGCATAGTCATCGCCTCAGTAATTGTGCCAGAGATTGCAGTACATGTATGTGCCAATTCCGGCGCCATTTTATTGAAGAGGTGGAGAAAAAAATTAAAATAATTCTGTGTACGTGCCAGCCACAATGTTGATCACAGTGGCAGCAGGGGGGATATTTTAAATTGATGAGAGGCAGACAGCCAGGGGAGGAATCATTACTCAAGACCCAACCCACCTAGTCCCCCCCTCCCCCTCCCGATGCACACGCCACTCAACCAATGCACTCATATCTGGACATTCGATAAGGATTTTTTTCTGGGTATTTTTCCAACATCCAATCTCTAAACTGAAGGTAGGATTTGATTCCCCATCCTAGCGCCAGTATGGCACTGCCTTTTACTTTTATTTGTGTTTTTTTTTTTTCAGTGATTTGAGCTCCCAATTCTTAACACTCGTACTATTTCTTAATGTCCGTGACACTTTATATCCTAATGACTGCAAGATTTTGATCCCTCATATGATTTTCTTCGTGTATGTTGTAAAGGGAAATAGTTTTTTCCAAAGATAAGCAATTTCTGTACCTAATTTGTGCCACTGTGAACAGACTAATACTCTCTAGTTATATTTTGCTCCTGATTTTTATAAATTCCTTAAAAAAAAAAAAAAGAGAGAACAGAGTGCCTCTAGCAAATTCGAGGGCTCTTTTGGGGATTTACAAAGCGTAGGCACATAATTGGAGAGGTTTAAGGTAGAGATGAACAAATTTGAGCGGAACTGAATCGAATTTTACAAAAACCACATTTGCCAAAATGCTGATTTTCTGCACAGATTAAGCAACATGGCAGTTGCTGTTTGTAATGACTCAATATAAGCCATCCACAAATTGTCTCCTCCATATATCTCTGAACTAATCTCTCGCTACACTCCAAAACGTAATCTTCGGTCCTCCCAAGATCTCCTTCTCTCCTCCTCTCTCATTCGCTCCTCATGCAACCGCCTCCAAGACTTCTCCCAAACATCCCCAGTCTTCTGGAACTCGCTGCCTCAACACGTCAGATTATCTACTACACTTGCAAGCTTCAAACGGAACCTTAAAACTCATCTGTTCAGAAATGCCTATAATCTCCAAAAACCTTGCTGCCGCCCGGCCACCGTGCAGAGCTGCCGCCCGGCCACCGTGCAGAGCTGCCGCCCGGCCACCGTGCAGAGCTGCCGCCCGGCCACCGTGCAGAGCTGCCGCCCGGCCACCGTGCAGAGCTGCCGCCCGGCCACCGTGCAGAGCTGCCGCCCGGCCACCGTGCAGAGCTGCCGCCCGGCCACCGTGCGGATTGTATTGTATTGCGCATTGTAACTTGTATATGTGTTCTGTATGTAACCCCCTTCTCATGTACAGCACCATGGAATCAATGGTGCTCTATAAATAAATAATATGTTTCACTTTTTGTATTGAATTACTGAAATAAATTTAACTTTTTGATATTCATTTTTTTTTTTTTTTTTTAAATCAGATAAATTTTAATTGCATTTTTAAACTTTCATAAACATAACAAATTGTGAGGGTAGTCCTCACACATACCCCCCCCCCCAACCCTCTTCCGGTCGACCGTCTCACCCCTCCACTCTCTATATCCCTCTTTAATCACATAATGACCTGCCATCCTTATTTCACAGCCACTGCGATCTTTCCTTTCCTACCTATAGTCTAAATGTCCAATCTTTCAGTAGATTAAATGACGCTAATCCTGGAAAGTCCAGCCACTTCCTCCAGATCTTCTCATATTGAGTTCTCCTTCCCCTTTTAATATAAACATTTTTCTCCATATAAATAATTCACTTTTTCAACAAATTCCTTACGTGTCGGTGCTTTTTCAGATAGCCAATACAAGGCAATTCGTTTCCTTGCTGCATACAACCATCGTGCCACTGCCAGTTTCTCTTGTTCATCCACCCCTACTACATTATTATTATTATTTATTATTATAGCGCCATTTATTCCATGGCGCTTTACAAGTGAAAGAGGGTATACGTACAACAATCATTAACAGTACAAGACAGACTGGTATAGGAGGAGAGAGGACCCTGCCCGCGAGGGCTCACAGTCTACAGGGAATGGGTGATGGTACAATAGGTGAGGACAGAGCTGGTTGCGCAGTGGTCTACTGGGCTGAGGGCTATTGTAGGTTGTAGGCTTGTTGGAAGAGGTGTGTCTTGAGGTTCCTCTTGAAGCTTTCCACGGTAGTGGAGAGTCTGATGTGCTGAAGTAGATCCACATACCCCAGCACACACACCAGCAGGTTTCTGTGTAGGTCATCTTGCATCACTGAATTAAATTTAACACTGTGATCCAAAACCCTTGTAAACACGGGCATTCCCACATATGCATGATCCCTGCTTCTTCCACAGTACATTTTGGACACTTGGAATCTGTTCTCACTCCCACTTTCTTCATCCACACAGGGGTTCTATATATTCTGTATATAACATATAATTGCGATAGCCATTTCGCCTCGCTCAGAGATATTTTGATGACATATTGCAAAATAGACTCCCATTTCTCCCCAATTTCTCCCAAATCTTCCACCCACCTTGCATATGCCCCAATTTGTTGCCTCCCAACCGACATGGACAGAAGTCCCCCGTAGACCATCGATATACATCCTGCCGTCCCTCTTTGCGTCCCTAATATATTAATTACACTATCTGATTGTATAACAATTGGTGTTATTCTGTTCTGCGATTCAAATGCGTGACGTAGCTGCAGGTATTTATAAAACATACTATGTCCCAGTGGGAAGTCTTTTAGCAGTACTTCAAAAGTCTTAAATATGTTTCCATCCATCACTTGGGAGAGGTAGCAGATACCAATTCTCCTCCATTGCCCACATTCTTTAAGGGATAAAAATTCCGGAATGTTGGGGTTGTCCCACATGGGGGTAGATCTAGTGAACCCGGTTACCTGTCTCATCTGTTTGTCTTACTCCATACTTTTATCTATCAACTGTATAGTAGGATATGATGCAGAGTGTGGACGAAACTTTCCCACCTTCAGACTTGCCAGCAAGGACCTTTTCCGATCATGACTCGCCCACCACAGGGCCTTAGGTGACTCTGTATCGGGCCGGACTAGTCCAGGGTAGTCAGCGGTGGTGGAGTCAATTAAAGTGGCGGTATGGATGGGGTGATGATCAATAATAAAGTTTGTGGAAATATATATTCGTGACGCCACCTATGGATTGTGGCTAAGGAGCCACCGCTGCTGGATGGGGTCTCCGGGGCTGATGTAATGGCAGCTATGGTGGTTCTGCTCCCCACAGGTGGAGCGGTACCCCGCGGCAACCGTTGGTGCTTGTAAGAGTCTATGATGGTTTTGTGAATGATGCGGTGCAGGGCTGACAGGGCAGTGAAAGCAACAGAGACAAACAGCAGTCTCCTTACCTTCTTTTTCTCTGCGACAAACGGCGCAGTCCTGGGAGACCGTTACAGTGGAAATGGCGATCTGGTCGGCCTGGAAGCAGTTGGGGTTATCTCCTTAGCCAGGTGAGGATTGAGGCCTTCTCCTTACTCTTTCTTCTCTTGTACAGGGCCCTGCAATATTGATTTAGCGTGAGCCCTCTCTCTGCTGGGACTTGTGGTACGTCCCGTTCCCGTGTGGTAGGCTGCGCAGGCCCTCTCTGATGCTTCTCTGCTGGAGTCCACACCAGGCCCTGATAATGCAGTTGTACCTTCGGGTTGTTTTGGGGACCAGGAGACCTACAGTCCTCCTGCCATTCGGATTCGGTCATGGTCTGGAACATTTTCTTTCTCTCCGCTGCCTGTATGGTCAATCTATTAACCATCTTTTGAGTTGCCTTCATCCTAGCGTTCGCCACCGGCGTGTGGTTTGATATTAAAGCATCTTCCGCCTTCCCCAATTCCTGAAACGCAAGCTGATTCTGCCTTCTTGCCTCCGACTTTACCTTAGATATACTCCTTAGGCTGCTTTCACACATCCGGTTTGAGCAGTGCGGCTCAATCCGGCTGTGAAACCTATGTAACGGATGCGGCGAAAAAACACCGCATCCTCTGCATAAGTTTTTTACATGCGTCCCGTCCGTTTTTTGCAGTTTGCGGCAGGCTACTGAGCATGCGCAGTGGCAAAAACCGCATGCGGCGGCCGGATGTGTTTTTTGCTGCATCCGGCGTCCATAGGCATGCATAGGAAAATGCGCCGCATCAGCCAGATGCGGTGCAATGCGTTTTTTTTTTTTTTTGCCGCACAAAAAAACGTGCCAGGCAACGTTCCATCCGGCCGCCGCATCGGCTAAATCTGCCGCATGCGGCAAAAACCGGACGGAACGCAAGCCCATGTGGCACAATGCGGCACTAATGTTAGTCTATGCAAAAAAAACCGCAACCAGCAGCAAAAAAAAACCAGTTGCGTTTATTCTGCAAAGTGCCGGATTGAGCCGCACAGGAAAAACTGGAGGTGTGAAAGCAGCCTAATATACAATCCCCTCAAGTACGCCTTCATTGCCTCCCAAACCATTCCAATAGACGCTGATCCTTCATTGAACCTATCACTAATATTCCCCCCCCCCCCCCCTTCTTCCACTAATTGTAACCAAAAGGGATTTAATTTTCATAAGGGTCTATTTTGGTTTTGCTGTTCCCCCAGGTCTATTTCTACACACAGGGGTGAATGATCTGATACCGTCCTGGGGAAGTATTTAGTACCCACCATCAAACCTTGCATTGCTTCATTGCCCAAGGCCAGATCAGTGCGCGAAAGGGATGAGAACGTAGCCAAATAACAGGAGTATTGATACACTTACGGATGCCGAGTCCTCCACAGGTCAATCAGCGGCGCTTCTTTTAAGTAAATTACCGAATGGTGTACAGTTACCCCCCCCCCCCATTTTTCGTACCTCATGTCTCCCTTTGTCCCAATGTGAATTCGGAATATTATTAAAATCTCCCATTATCATAAAGGGAACCCCCGGAAAGTCTGTCAATAAATTTATCGGACTGTGAAGTAGTTTGCTGCAATATGGCGGAGGTATGTATAGGGATATTACTACAGCTCTTGTCCCCAGCCTACAGGAAAAACCGTGTGCCAGAGCGGACTAGTATACTGGCCCCTCTGGAGTATGCAGAATATGTGGAATGATACCCCACCCTGAGCCACCTTCTATCCTGCAGATGCAGCTTCTCCGGTATCATGTGTTTCCTGCAAGCAAATTAGGTCAGGTTTTTCTGTGCCCCCCCCCCCCCCCCAACAATAAACATAGTAACACATCGCTGCCACCAGTCCCCTTTGTAGCAGGGACGGTGGGCATAAGTTTGCCTTGGCAAGTCTGCCAGATACCGTGTCCATCTTTTGTCGCGTTTCCTCTTTTACGATGGTCAGGGCCCAATCAACCATCAATAACACCAGAACCAGGACCTCCAAAAGGAGGGATGGACCCCACCTATTTGTCGTGCACGGTATCCGGCTGTCCATCTGATCAGTATTGCAGTCCTGCCATATTCTCGCAATGCCCCCCCATTTTTTTTTTTTTATCATAATAAAGGGGGAAGAACGAAAGCAAGTTATGGGAAAGAAGAGAAAAAAAAAAAAGTAATGGGGTGGGGAAGTGCGTAAAACAAAGGAGAGAAAGAGAAAAGTAGTATAAGAAGAAGAAAGAGGGTGGAATAGGTTGGAGAGAGAGGGGAGAAAAACAAAAACAAAAAAGAGGGGGGGGGATAATTAATTCAGTATTTATGCATTGCGAGTCCAGTATGAGTTGGAAAGTTACTTTCCATAGCCAGGATTCCATTTCCTCCCATCCTCAGTGGTGTTTGCAGACCCCTTTCCTCTAGAGTCCATTAAATGTAGATTTAAATTTAGATTGCAGAGTAAACAAAAAAAATATATATTTTTTTTAAATTTTCAAACAGGAACTCCTGTCCGGCAACCATAACATAGTATTCTTCCTCTACACCACTGCATGCGATGAGAGGTAGGGTGTCCCCAAAATATAGTCTCCAGCTTCCCCTTCACGACCTTCCCGCCGCAAGCGTTGTTCATTGCCATCCAGCCATCTTAGCGCTTCCTTAGGATCCAGGAAAAAGTGCACTGTTCCTCCCGCTACCACTCTGAGCTTCGCCGGGTACATCATGGAGTATACCAGATTTAGTTGTCTCAGCCTTCTCTTGATGTCAATGAACTTGGCTCTTTGCTTTTGCACTTCTATGGAGTAGTCTGGAAAAATGGATATCTTGGAGCCATTGATGATCAAGTCTGGGTGTCCTCTGGCATGCTTCAGGATATTATTCCTGTCTCTGTAATGCAGTATTTTGGCCAGCACAGGTCGTGGTGGGTGTCCAGGAGGCAGGGGGCGGGTGGGAACTCTATGGGCTCTTTCCACTGCATATAGAGGGGTGAGATGCTCAAATCCAATTTTACTTTTCAGCCATTCCTCAAAAAATTCAGTTGGGGATGTACCTTCCACTTTCTCTGGGATGCCAATTAATCTCAGGTTGTTACGCCTTGATCTATTTTCAAGGTCATCCGTTTTTGCTAGGAGTGCTGCTATTTGCTGTGCTGCACGCTGCCTGTCGGTCAGATTTTGCCATGCGGTCCTCCATGATACTGACTCTCTGATCAACCTCTACTGTTCTCTCTTTCGCTTCATGAAGCTTGTGCCGCATGGATGCCATGTCTTTTTCTGAGGCTCCCCAGCTGCTGGGTCACCTCAGTAATAGATGC
This sequence comes from Anomaloglossus baeobatrachus, assembly GCF_048569485.1. Taxonomy (NCBI): domain Eukaryota; kingdom Metazoa; phylum Chordata; class Amphibia; order Anura; family Aromobatidae; genus Anomaloglossus; species Anomaloglossus baeobatrachus. The sequence goes on from NC_134358.1 coordinate 342,302,237, forward strand.
TCTGCAGAGCATTACTGCTGTGAGGATGTCTCAGTGTGGGCTCTTCAGGGACATTCTGTGTGCCTGTCAGCTCCCCTAGCTGTGCTGCCTGCGATCTGGGATTTGTCTCTGCCATGCAGGCCTGAGCTCCCTCGCTGCTCTCACCCCTCCCCCCTCCTTCACTCAGCACCATGCTGTCTGCAAGTCCCATATTCATCTGCAGCTCACCTCTTACTGTCTCTCTGTGATGGCCACTGCTCTCCTGCCTGGCAAAACGCTCCAGCCGTGTTGCAGCCTGTCTTCTGATCTCCTCAGCGTCTGCACCATTATCTTTTCTCTGCTTCATGCTGCCCACGGCACCATCTTGATTCTGCTTCTCCACTTCTCCCACCGGCTTTTTCGGCCCCCTCTTTGTCATATCTGTGCCAGTAAGCACTGCAGTCAGGTCAGGGGAGTCAGAGGGTCGTCCAGCTGCAGCCTGTGACTTCTGAGTGTTTTTTGGGTTTCTTCCCTAGGGATTTCCTAGATACTTGGCAGTTGCTACAGGATCTGCTTCCATTCACATACTGAGCTAGGCCACGCCCCCCTAACGTTTTGATATTCTAATTTGAGATGCACTTGTATGTCGGATATGATATTAATAAAGCTGTTCATTTTTCGTGAATATAGCATTTTCTTTTGCACTTTCATGAATTAATGTGGAAACAGATTACAAAAAAAATTATGTTTAAGTAAATGCAGAGTTAAGGAAAATTACAGTAAAATTCAATTCCTCTCAAATATATTTACTCATCTCCTATCAGTACTATGATTAAACCCCAAACAAGTGCGTACATACAATACCTTGAAAAATAATGGCAGATCGTGCCAAACAGATGGTAGTAGTTGACTACGCTGTAAACAGGCCATCTTTTATACCTAAAATACTGTTTCATCCTTTATTCCCCTCACAATAAGGCCGGGGCCACACGGGGCACTAGTGCGATGCTCGCATGACACGGCTCGCGCTGGCAGCACGGCAGGAGCCGAGTGTCATGCGAGTGTGCCTGCGTCTGAGGTCCGACTGTGCGAGCGGACCTCAGCTGCGGGGGGCGGGCCGGCGATGCGGAGGGACGGGCCGGCACGGAGGAGGGGAGGGATTTCTCTCACTCTCCTCCGTTGCCGACTATTTCGATTCTCGTTCTGCACGTGCGGTACACTGGTGTACCGCGAATGCAGTGCAATTTTTCATTCATATGTTATTCGACATTGGGACATTTTTTTTATGATGTTTTCATTGGGTATGTGTATGTTCTGTTCTGTTAGATGTAAAAACTTAATAAAAAAAAAATATGAATGCACTTCAAAGGTTCTAATACCTCCCAAGTAGTAATGCCCCATATCCGGACTTATTGCTGGACACTTTAAAAATCTCCAGCACTTTGTCCCATCCGTTTCTGGGTGCTTCCTGAAGTATGTTTGGGGACATTGTCCTTCTGGAAGACCTATGACATAGGACGCAAACACAGGTTTCTGAGACTGTGCACTACATTGTGACTCAAAATCCTTTGGTAATCTTCACATTTCATAATGCCATGCATAATGCCAGAAGAATCAAACATCTTTGAACCTTCACCATATTTGACTGTAGGTACTATTATTTATAGGCCTCATTTTGGTTTTGTTACATCAAAATGCAATATTTAGGTCTCATTTCTCCACAAGACTAGAGTTGATAGAATCTGCCAAAATCCGGGATCGGCTAATCACTGCCGGATTGAAAAAAGAAAAAAAAAAAATCCGGATCCACTCCGAATTCCGGTGCCCATAGAAGTCAATGGGCACCAGAATCCGGAGATTAAAAACGTTTGTGGAGGGGATAGGGCTGTAGGAGCGCGAGCGGTGTACTCACTCATGCTGTGTCGTGGCAGCAAACTCCTTACGGGTCACGCTTTTTCTCCTGGAGCCGACAATTCAATATTCATTGTTTTGCCAGCCCACTGGCACGTGTAATTAGTTGCAGCTAGACGCGCCCCCACCCTGAATGGCAGCGTGTCGGCTGACTGCAACCAATCACAGACGACAGTACAGACGGTGGGCGGGGAAAGCACTGCAGGTGTCTGTGGATCAGTATGGTAAACAAACACATGCACGTTCCTGGCAGAAGTGCGCGTTTGTGCCGGTGATGCGCTGTCAGACTCTTAGAAGTCTGACATGATATCAGCTGGCACAACCTGCGCTCTCTGAGCATGATCGTGCATGTACCTAGAAACACATGCACGCTCCTGTCAAGTGTGTGTGTGTGTGTCGTGGGCGGGGGACAGACCACAATCGGGGGGCCGCTCGAGGCACTCTGATCTGGGTAGGGCTGTGGCTTGAGTGGCAGCCAGATCCGGGGCTCGCGCAGCCATCCGTCGCCCACGAGTGAAAAGGGGTTATTTACAGGGGATAGTGTCTTTGTCAGTGGCGCCACCCGTGGGTTGCGGTGAGGGATGGTGACACCGCCGCTGCCTTGTATGTGGGTGCCTGGGCCTGATGGAGCAGGGCAGCAAGGTAGGATCCCCTCCACGGGTAGGGGAGGTGTAGTCCCGGGGCCCAGGGCCACACATTACGTGAGAGGTTGCAGGGAGCAGGAAACTCACAGTTCGGTTGTTGTGGTGCTAGATGAGCTGCTGATGATTTGGAGGGTCAGTAACCACACACAGTCTGTAATGTAAACCAAATTGCCAATGGCCGGTCACCTTTGGCGGGTGTCTTAAGGTCCCACACCCACATATACAGCCAGGGGCCCATTCTTCCACACTCTGTCTCTTTCTTGTCTGGACTAGTCCGCTTGAAAGGCCTCCGGACCGGATCCCCTCTCTCGGCACCGGTGGTCTACAACCCTGCCCCGGTCAGCCTAAAGTTTCCCGCGACCAGATCTCTGTGCCTGTGGCCCTCACTGCCACCTAGTCCAGTAATCCAGGGCTACAACCCTGACTATCATCTTCTCCAGGGAGCTCCAACTCCCTCCTGTCAGCTCTCCACTGACTACAGCTCAAACTGAAACTAAAACTCTGCTCTGTCACTTCCCAAGCTCTTCTCGATCCCTCCTATTTTCCTTGGGAGGGGGGTGAGTAGGGCCTGATTGGCTGCTGTATATCTTTGTGGGGACTGTGTTGATGCCAAGGAGGAGAATGGCCTGCACTTTGGTGGATTTGTACAGGCTCTGTGACAACCTGGTTTTGCCAGGGCGCCACATGTGCGACTGTGCCGTTGATGCAGCTTTTTTTTTTTTTTTTTTAATTTAAATTAAAAAAAAAAAAATGCGTTCGGTCCCCCTAATTTTCATGCCCAGCCATGATAAAGCCGGCTGGGGGCTGGTAGTCTCAGCCCGCAGCCAACCGGTATTGCCGCATCTATTAGATGTGACAATCCCGGTGCTTTACCGGCTCTCCCTGTTGGCCTGGAGCAGTGCCAATTATGGCAATAAGGGCTTAATAGCAGCACACAGCTGCTACTAAGCCCTAGGTTAGTGATAACTGCATCACACTAACCTGTGAATTAAAGTAAAAAAACAGAGAAAAAGCCTTTATTTGGAATAAAGTACAAAACACACACCCTCCCTCCTTCACCTCTTTTTTAACCCCCAACACCCTGCAGGTCCGGCGTAATCCACACGAGGTCCCATGCCGCATAAGCTCTGCTACATAACACAGCCGGGGGCCATAGAAAATGACTGCAGGCTGTGCACACAATGACTGAGCCGCGATGACTGCACGGCAGGCAGATACTGTCATATGCTGGGGGCACGTGTGCCTGCAACCAATCACAGACGAGAGGACGGCCGGTGGCAGAGGAAACACTGAAAGCTGTGTGTATACGATGCACAGTACAGGAATTGAATGCGCGACCCGGAAGCAGTGTGCCGCCGTCGAGTCACGGTAAGTATGAAACTCTGTTTTCTTGTTTTTCTTTATTTTTCAATTATTTTTGCCAGTGCCGGATCCAGGTCCAGCACCCGGAAATCTTTGAAACAGCGCAGATCTTACGCTCTACCCCAGGAAGCTAGGACAAATCACAACTTACTCAGCTTCAGAAGCTCCCTAAAAATGCATCTTTTTATGGTGACCTGTCACACTTCCTAGCCAAACTAAATTTAGATAGTCCTTCAACGTCTTCTCACAACATAACCCCACGTCTAACTTCATGGCACCCAAATGCATCTCCAGGTTCTTGCCAACTGGTCCAGGCAGCTATTATCTATCCCCCATTTCCTTGAGATGGCTGGATTGCCATTGTAAATAAGCCCTTGTACCTGGTTTCCCCCCCCCTTATCGCATTGTAGATTGTAAGCTCTCACGAGCAGGGTTGTCTTTTTTTCCCCTCTAATTATTGCATTTCATAGAACTGTTATTTGTTTGTATATGAATCTCTGAATTGTAAAGCGCTGCGCTGCATATGTTGGCGCTTTAGAAATAAAGATTTATTATTATTATTATTATTATTAGATCCGGACTTTTACAGTTTGGATCCGCTCAGCGCTACACGATGCTTTCCCAGAAAGATTTTGGCTTATTCGCGTACGTTTTGGCAAACTGTAGTTTTAGCTTTTTTAAGTCTGTCAGCAGCGGCGTCCTCCTGGATCTCCTGCCATAGTATTTCATTTTATTCAAATGTTAACTGTTTGCTCTGACACTGATGGACCCGGAGCTTGAATTTCTTTTGAGATTGATTGGGACTGCTGATTATCCATCCGGGCTATCCTGTGTTAAACCTTTCATCAATTTTTCTCTACTGTCCATATCCAGGAAGATTAGCTACAGTGCAATGAGTTGTAAACTTATTGATTTATGTTGCACGCCATGGAGAAAGAAACATCAAGATCTCTGTAGATGGACTTATTACTAGTGATGAGCGAACACGAGGAAGTTCGGTTTTGGGGGTGCAGCTGAACCAAACCTCCACGGGTTTAGACTTTACCTGAACCCCAATGAAAGTCACTGATTGGCAGTTTGAATCTTTGCACACACACAGCCAAGTAGAAGCAGAATACTTTCGGGGGATGGTGGATGTGGTTTTTTCCCTATTATTTATTTTTTGGTTGCATACTACATCAGATCACGCAGTTGACTTGTTAAGCCCGCTTTACACACTACAATATATCTTACGATGTGTCGGCGGGGTCACGTCGTAAGTGACGCACATCCGGCACCGTAAGGTACATTGTAGTTTGTAACAGGTACGTGCGATTGAACGTTAAAACGTTCATCGCCTACACGTCGTTGAATCCTGACGAATTGCACGTCGGGTTGTTCAATGTTCCCGAGGCAGCACTCATCGCAGTGTGTGACACTCCGGGAACATTGAACAGATCTTACCTTCCTCCCGCGACTCCAGCCGGTAATGCGGAAGGAAAGAGGTGGGCGGGATGTTTACGTCCCGCTCATCTCCGCCCCTCCACTTCTATTGGCCGGCTGCCGCGTGACGTCGATGTGACGCCAAACGTCCCTCCCACTCCAGGAAGTGGATGTTCGCCGACCCACAGCGAGGTCTTATGGACGGGTAAGTACGTGTGACGGGGGTTAATCGTTTGTGCGGCACATTGAACAAAATTGAACGTGCAGCACATACGATAGGGGCGGTTACGATTGCATACGATATTGTATGCAGAATCGTAACATGTAAAGCAGGCTTTACTCCCAGTGTGAGCCAGTCAAACACTGCAAGCAGCATGTCTACTTAAAACCTTGAGGTTGTTGTTTTTTTGTCAACAATTTTTGGTTCTCAAAGCCTCAGACTGTTACACAATGCTAAGATGGAGTCAACTCCCCTTTTTATCTGGCTTTAGATGTGATTCTCATATTGTCCACAGCTCTTACTGGCCACAGGTGAGTTTGAATAAGCCTCACATGCAGTAACGTACCGTCAATAGAAGCAGACTACGCCACTGCTATGGGGCCTGTGAGCTGGAGAGGCCCGCGGTGTGTGCGTTCTCACTTTCATGCTGTCGCCAAGCAGCTGATTAAGGCCGCTGGGTGCAGGCACTGTTTTTATAGCTGCATGCTGGCCAATGCAGAGATGCAGACTCGCCCACACTGCACACTGTGCTCAGCCTGTGCTGAAGAGGAGGACGTGGCCAGTTAGCAGCTTCTTCCAGTCAGAGAGCTGTGAGAGATTCCCGGAGGAGAACAGCCAATCAGGAGAGGGGGTGGAGCTTGTTCAGTACAGCATCGGAGAAAGAAACGATGAAAAGGAAAACAGTGCTGTAGTGGAGGAGAAATAGAGAAAAGAGAAAACAGAGCAGAAAAAAAGTGTGAAGCAGAGAACAGAAGGAGCAGCCAGGAGGATTCACAGGAAGTGCAACAGGGAGGCCGGAGCTAGTAACGATCTCTCACATCACAGGAGCAGGTGAGTATTATCATATTCAAATGTCTGTCTGGAACACTACAGAAAGAAACTGCCCTGGAATATGCCATCACTGTGTGTATTGCC